>NW_027207548.1:0-246425 GCF_963455315.2 Globicephala melas | reverse complement strand
AACCCTAACCCTAACCCTAACCCTAACCCTAACCCTAACCCTAACCCTAACCCTAACCCTAACCCTAACCCTAACCCTAACCCTAACCCTAACCCTAACCCTAACCCTAACCCTAACCCTAACCCTAACCCTAACCCTAACCCTAACCCTAACCCTAACCCTAACCCTAACCCTAACCCTAACCCTAACCCTAACCCTAACCCTAACCCTAACCCTAACCCTAACCCTAACCCTAACCCTAACCCTAACCCTAACCCTAACCCTAACCCTAACCCTAACCCTAACCCTAACCCTAACCCTAACCCTAACCCTAACCCTAACCCTAACCCTAACCCTAACCCTAACCCTAACCCTAACCCTAACCCTAACCCTAACCCTAACCCTAACCCTAACCCTAACCCTAACCCTAACCCTAACCCTAACCCTAACCCTAACCCTAACCCTAACCCTAACCCTAACCCTAACCCTAACCCTAACCCTAACCCTAACCCTAACCCTAACCCTAACCCTAACCCTAACCCTAACCCTAACCCTAACCCTAACCCTAACCCTAACCCTAACCCTAACCCTAACCCTAACCCTAACCCTAACCCTAACCCTAACCCTAACCCTAACCCTAACCCTAACCCTAACCCTAACCCTAACCCTAACCCTAACCCTAACCCTAACCCTAACCCTAACCCTAACCCTAACCCTAACCCTAACCCTAACCCTAACCCTAACCCTAACCCTAACCCTAACCCTAACCCTAACCCTAACCCTAACCCTAACCCTAACCCTAACCCTAACCCTAACCCTAACCCTAACCCTAACCCTAACCCTAACCCTAACCCTAACCCTAACCCTAACCCTAACCCTAACCCTAACCCTAACCCTAACCCTAACCCTAACCCTAACCCTAACCCTAACCCTAACCCTAACCCTAACCCTAACCCTAACCCTAACCCTAACCCTAACCCTAACCCTAACCCTAACCCTAACCCTAACCCTAACCCTAACCCTAACCCTAACCCTAACCCTAACCCTAACCCTAACCCTAACCCTAACCCTAACCCTAACCCTAACCCTAACCCTAACCCTAACCCTAACCCTAACCCTAACCCTAACCCTAACCCTAACCCTAACCCTAACCCTAACCCTAACCCTAACCCTAACCCTAACCCTAACCCTAACCCTAACCCTAACCCTAACCCTAACCCTAACCCTAACCCTAACCCTAACCCTAACCCTAACCCTAACCCTAACCCTAACCCTAACCCTAACCCTAACCCTAACCCTAACCCTAACCCTAACCCTAACCCTAACCCTAACCCTAACCCTAACCCTAACCCTAACCCTAACCCTAACCCTAACCCTAACCCTAACCCTAACCCTAACCCTAACCCTAACCCTAACCCTAACCCTAACCCTAACCCTAACCCTAACCCTAACCCTAACCCTAACCCTAACCCTAACCCTAACCCTAACCCTAACCCTAACCCTAACCCTAACCCTAACCCTAACCCTAACCCTAACCCTAACCCTAACCCTAACCCTAACCCTAACCCTAACCCTAACCCTAACCCTAACCCTAACCCTAACCCTAACCCTAACCCTAACCCTAACCCTAACCCTAACCCTAACCCTAACCCTAACCCTAACCCTAACCCTAACCCTAACCCTAACCCTAACCCTAACCCTAACCCTAACCCTAACCCTAACCCTAACCCTAACCCTAACCCTAACCCTAACCCTAACCCTAACCCTAACCCTAACCCTAACCCTAACCCTAACCCTAACCCTAACCCTAACCCTAACCCTAACCCTAACCCTAACCCTAACCCTAACCCTAACCCTAACCCTAACCCTAACCCTAACCCTAACCCTAACCCTAACCCTAACCCTAACCCTAACCCTAACCCTAACCCTAACCCTAACCCTAACCCTAACCCTAACCCTAACCCTAACCCTAACCCTAACCCTAACCCTAACCCTAACCCTAACCCTAACCCTAACCCTAACCCTAACCCTAACCCTAACCCTAACCCTAACCCTAACCCTAACCCTAACCCTAACCCTAACCCTAACCCTAACCCTAACCCTAACCCTAACCCTAACCCTAACCCTAACCCTAACCCTAACCCTAACCCTAACCCTAACCCCTAACCCCTAACCCTAACCCTAACCCTAACCCTAACCCTAACCCTAACCCTAACCCTAACCCTAACCCTAACCCCTAACCCTAACCCTAACCCTAACCCTAACCCTAACCCTAACCCTAACCCTAACCCCTAACCCTAACCCTAACCCTAACCCTAACCCTAACCCTAACCCTAACCCTAACCCTAACCCTAACCCTAACCCTAAACCCTAACCCTCACCCTAACCCTAACCCTAACCCTAACCCTAACCCTAACCCTAACCCTAACCCTCACCTGGACCCTAAACCGTCCCCGTCCCCTAACCCTAACCCTAGCCCGAACCCTAACCCTAACCCTTCCCCGAAGCCTGACCCTCAGCCGTCCCCTAATCCTAACCCCTACGCTGACACTAACCCGCGCCCTCACACGTACGCTCCCCCTAGAGCGTTGTCATACCCTCACCTGGACCCTGAACCGTCCCCGTCCCCTAACCCTAACCCTAGCCCGAACCCTAACCCTAACCCTTCCCCGAAGCCTGACCCTCAGCCGTCCCCTAATCCTAACCCGTACGCTGACACCCACCCGCGCCCTCACACGTACGCTCCCCCTAGAGCGTTAACGTACCCTCACCTGGACCCTGAACCGTCCCCGTCCCCTAACCCTAACCCTAGCCCCAACCCTAACCCTAACCCTTCCCCGAAGCCTGACCCTCAGCCGTCCCCAAATCCTAACCCGTACGCTGACACTAACCCGCGCCCTCACACGTACGCTCCCCCTAGAACGTTGTCGTACCCTCACCTGAACCCTGAACCGTCCCCATCCCCTAACCCTAACCCTAGCCCGAACCCTAACCCTAACCCTTCCCCGAAGCCTGACCCTCAGCCGTCCCCTAATCCTAACCCGTACGCTGACACTAACCCGCGCCCTCACACGTACGCTCCCCCTAGAGCGTTGTCGTACCCTCACCTGGACCCTAAACCGTCCCCGTCCCCTAACCCTAACCCTAGCCCGAACCCTAACCCTAACCCTTCCCCGAAGTCTGACCCTCAGCCGTCCCCTAATCCTAACCCGTACGCTGACACTAACCCACGCCCTCACACGTACGCTCCCCCTAGAGCGTTGTCGTACCCTCACCTGGACCCTAAACCGTCCCCGTCCCCTAACCCTAACCCTAGCCCGAACCCTAACCCTAACCCTTCCCCGAAGCCTGACCCTCAGCCGTCCCCTAATCCTAACCCGTACGCTGACACTAACCCGCGCCCTCACACGTACGCTCCCCCTAGAGCGTTGTCGTACCCTCACCTGGACCCTGAGCCTTCCCCGTCCCCTAACCCTAACCCTAGCCCGAACCCTAACCCTAACCCTTCCCCGAAGCCTGACCCTCAGCCGTCCCCTAATCCTAACCCGTACGCTGACACTAACCCGCGCCCTCACACGTACGCTCCCCCTAGAGCGTTGTCGTACCCTCACCTGGACCCTGAACCGTCCCCGTCCCCTAACCCTAACCCTAGCCCGAACCCTAGCCCTAACACTTACCCGAAGCCTGACCCTCAGCCGACCCCAATCCTAACCCGTACGCTGATACTAACCCGCGCCCTCACACGTACGCTCCCCCTAGAGCGTTGTCGTACCCTCACCTGGACCCTAAACCGTCCCCGTCCCCTAACCCTAACCCTAGCCCGAACCCTAACCCTAACCCTTCCCCGAAGCCTGACCCTAACCCGTCCCCCAATCCTAACCCGTACGCTGACACTAACCCGCACCCTCACACGTACGCTCCCCCTAGAGCGTTGTCGTAAGCTCACCTGGACCTTAAACCGTCCCCGTCCCCTAACCCTAACCCTAGCCCGAACCCTAACCCTAACCCTTCCCCGAAGCCTGACCCTCAGCCGTCCCCTAATCCTAACCCGTACACTGACACTAACCCGCGCCCTCACACGTTCGCTCCCCCTAGAGCGTGGTCGTACCCTCACCTGGACCCTAAACCGTCCCAGTCCCCTAACCCTAACCCTAGCCCGAACCCTAACCCTAACCCTTCCCCGAAGCCTGACCCTCAGCCGTCCCCTAATCCTAACCCGTACGCTGACACTAACCCGCGCCCTCACACGTACGCTCCCCCTAGAGCGTTGTCGTACCCTCACCTGGACCCTAAACCGTCCCCGTCCCCTAACCCTAACCCTAGCCCGAACCCTAACCCTAACCCTTCCCCGAAGCCTGACCCTCAGCCGTCCCCTAATCCTAACCCGTACGCTGACACTAACCCGCGCCCTCACACGTACGCTCCCCCTAGAGCGTTGTCGTACCCTCACCTGGACCCTAAACCGTCCCCGTCCCCTCACCCTAACCCTAGCCCGAACCCTAACCCTAACCCTTCCCCGAAGCCTGACCCTCAGCCGTCCCCTAATCCTAACCCGTACGCTGACACTAACCCGCGCCCTCACACGTACGCTCCCCCTAGAGCGTTGTCGTACCCTCACCTGGACCCTGAACCGTCCCCGTCCCCTAACCCTAACCCTAGCCCGAACCCTAACCCTAACCCTTCCCCGAAGCCTGACCCTCAGCCGTCCCGTAATCCTAACCCGTACGCTGACACTAACCCGCGCCCTCACACGTACGCTCCCCCTAGAGCGTTGTCGTACCCTCACCTGGACCCTAAACCGTCCCCGTCCCCTAACCCTAACCCTAGCCCGAAGCCTAACCCTAACACTTCCCCGAAGCCTGACCCTCAGCCGTCCCCTAATCCTAACCCGTACGCTGACACTAACCCGCGCCCTCACACGTACGCTCCCCCTAGAGCGTTGTCGTACCCTCACCTGGACCCTAAACCGTCCCCGTCCCCTAACCCTAACCCTAGCCCGAACCCTAACCCTAACCCTTCCCCGAAGCCTGACCCTCACCGTCCCCTAATCCTAACCCGAACGCTGACACTAACCCGCGCCCTCACACGTACGCTCCCCCTAGAGCGTTGTCGTACCCTCACCTGGACCCTAAACCGTCCCCGTCCCCTCACCCTAACCCTAGCCCGAAGCCTAACCCTAACCCTTCCCCGAAGCCTGACCCTCAGCCGTGCCCTAATCCTAACCCGTACGCTGACACTAACCCACGCCCTCACACGTACGCTCCCCCTAGAGCGTTGTCGTACCCTCACCTGGACCCTAAACCGTCCCCGTCCCCTAACCCTAACCCTAGCCCGAAGCCTAACCCTAACCCTTCCCCGAAGCCTGACCCTCAGCCGTCCCCTAATCCTAACCCGTACGCTGACACTAACCCGCGCCCTCACACGTACGCTCCCCCTAGAGCGTTGTCGTACCCTCACCTGGACCCTAAACCGTCCCCGTCCCCTAACCCTAACCCTAGCCCGAAGCCTAACCCTAACCCTTCCCCGAAGCCTGACCCTCAGCCGTCCCCTAAACCTAACCCGTACGCTGACACTAACCCGCGCCCTCACACGTACGCTCCACCTAGAGCGTTGTCGTACCCTCACCTGGACCCTAAACCGTCCCCGTCCCCTAACCCTAACCCTAGCCCGAACCCTAACCCTAACCCTTCCCCGAAGCCTGACCCTCAGCCGTCCCCTAATCCTAACCCGTACGGTGACACTAACCCGCGCCCTCACACGTACGCTCCCCCTAGAGTGTTGTCGTACCCTCACCTGGACCCTAAACCGTCCCCGTCCCCTAACCCTAACCCTAGCCCGAACCCTAACCCTAACCCTTCCCCGAAGCCTGACCCTCAGCCGTCCCCTAATCCTAACCCGTACGCTGACACTAACCCGCACCCTAACACGTACGCTCCCCCTAGAGCGTTGTCGTACCCTCACCTGGACCCTAAACCGTCCCCGTCCCCTCACCCTAACCCTAGCCCGAAGCCTAACCCTAACCCTTCCCCGAAGCCTGACCCTCAGCCGTCCCCTAATCCTAACCCGTACGCTGACACTAACCCGCGCCCTCACACGTACGCTCCCCCTAGAGCGTTGTCGAACCCTCACCTGGACCCTAAACCGTCCCCGTTCCCTAACCCTAACCCTAGCCCGAACCCTAACCCTAACCCTTCCCCGAAGCCTGACCCTCAGCCGTCCCCTAATCCTAACCCGTACGCTGACACTAACCCGCGCCCTCACACGTACGCTCCCCCTAGAGCGTTGTCGAACCCTCACCTGGACCCTAAACCGTCCCCGTCCCCTAACCCTAACCCTAGCCCGAACCCTAACCCTAACCCTTCCCCGAAGCCTGACCCTCAGCCGTCCCCTAATCCTAACCCGTACGCCGACACTAACCCGCGCCCTCACACGTACGCTCCCCCTAGAGCGTTGTCGTACCCTCACATGCACCCTAAACCGTCCCCGTCCCCTAACCCTAACCCTAGCCCGAACCCTAACCCTAACCCTTCCCCGAAGCCTGACCCTCAGCCGTCCCCTAATCCTAACCCGTACGCTGACACTAACCCGCGCCCTCACACGTACGCTCCCCCTAGAGCGTTGTCGTACCCTCACCTGGACCCTAAACCGTCCCCGTCCCCTAACCCTAACCCTAGCCCGAACCCTAACCCTAACCCTTCCCCGAAGCCTGACCCTCAGCCGTCCCCTAATCCTAACCCGTACGCTGACACTAACCCGCGCCCTCACACGTACGCTCCCCCTAGAGCGTTGTCGTACCCTCACCTGGACCCTAAACCGTCCCCGTCCCCTAACCCTAACCCTAGCCCGAACCCTAAACCTAACCCTTCCCCGAAGCCTGACCCTCAGCCATCCCCTAATCCTAACCCGTACGCTGACACTAACCCGCGCCCTCACACGTACGCTCCCCCTAGAGCGTTGTCGTACCCTCACCTGGACCCTAAACCGTCCCCGTACCCTAACCCTAACCCTAGCCCGAACCCTAACCCTAACCCTTCCCCGGAGCCTGACCCTCAGCCGTCCCCTAATCCTAACCCGTACGCTGACACTAACCCGCGCCCTCACACGTACGCTCCCCCTAGAGCGTTGTCGTACCCTCACCTGGACCCTAAACCGTCCCCGTCCCCTAACCCTAACCCTAGCCCGAACCCTAACCCTAACCCTTCCCCGAAGCCTGACCCTCAGCCGTCCCCTAATCCTAACCCGTACGCTGACACTAACCCGCGCCCTCACACGTACGCTCCCCCTAGAGCGTTGTCGTACCCTCACCTGGACCCTAAACCGTCCCCGTCCCCTAACCCTAACCCTAGCCCGAACCCTAACCCTAACCCTCCCCCGAAGCCTGACCCTCAGCCGTCCCCTAATCCTAACCCGTACGCTGACACTAACCCGCGCCCTCACACGTACGCTCCCCCTAGAGCGTTGTCGTACCCTCACCTGGACCCTGAACCGTCCCCGTCCCCTAACCCTAACCCTAGCCCGAACCCTAGCCCTAACCCTTCCCCGAAGCCTGACCCTCAGCCGACCTTAATCCTAAACCGTACGCTGACACTAACCCGCGCCCTCACACGTACGCTCCCCCTAGAGCGTTGTCGTACCCTCACCTGGACCCTAAACCGTCCCCGTCCCCTAACCCTAACCCTAGCCCGAACCCTAACCCTAACCCTTCCCCGAAGCCTGACCCTCACCCGTCCCCTAATCCTAACCCGTACGCTGACACTAACCCGCACCCTCACACGTACGCTCCCCCTAGAGCGTTGTCGTACCCTCACCTGGACCCTAAACCGTCCCCGTCCCCTAACCCTAACCCTAGCCCGAACCCTAACCCTAACCCTTCCCCGAAGCCTGACCCTCAGCCGTCCCATAATCCTAACCCGTACGCTGACACTAACCCGCGCCCTCACACGTTCGCTCCCCCTAGAGCGTTGTCGTACCCTCACCTGGACCCTAAACCGTCCCCATCCCCTAACCCTAACCCTAGCCCGAACCCTAACCCTAACCCTTCCCCGAAGCCTGACCCTCAGCCGTCCCCTAATCCTAACCCTTACGCTGACACTAACCCGCGCCCTCACACGTACGCTCCCCCTAGAGCGTTGTCATACCCTCACCTGGACCCTGAACCGTCCCCGTCCCCTAACCCTAACCCTAGCCCGAACCCTAACCCTAACCCTTCCCCGAAGCCTGACCCTCAGCCGTCCCCTAATCCTAACCCGTACGCTGACACCCACCCGCGCCCTCACACGTACGCTCCCCCTAGAGCGTTAACGTACCCTCACCTGGACCCTGAACCGTCCCCGTCCCCTAACCCTAACCCTAGCCCCAACCCTAACCCTAACCCTTCCCCGAAGCCTGACCCTCAGCCGTCCCCAAATCCTAACCCGTACGCTGACACTAACCCGCGCCCTCACACGTACGCTCCCCCTAGAACGTTGTCGTACCCTCACCTGAACCCTGAACCGTCCCCATCCCCTAACCCTAACCCTAGCCCGAACCCTAACCCTAACCCTTCCCCGAAGCCTGACCCTCAGCCGTCCCCTAATCCTAACCCGTACGCTGACACTAACCCGCGCCCTCACACGTACGCTCCCCCTAGAGCGTTGTCGTACCCTCACCTGGACCCTAAACCGTCCCCGTCCCCTAACCCTAACCCTAGCCCGAACCCTAACCCTAACCCTTCCCCGAAGTCTGACCCTCAGCCGTCCCCTAATCCTAACCCGTACGCTGACACTAACCCACGCCCTCACACGTACGCTCCCCCTAGAGCGTTGTCGTACCCTCACCTGGACCCTAAACCGTCCCCGTCCCCTAACCCTAACCCTAGCCCGAACCCTAACCCTAACCCTTCCCCGAAGCCTGACCCTCAGCCGTCCCCTAATCCTAACCCGTACGCTGACACTAACCCGCGCCCTCACACGTACGCTCCCCCTAGAGCGTTGTCGTACCCTCACCTGGACCCTGAGCCTTCCCCGTCCCCTAACCCTAACCCTAGCCCGAACCCTAACCCTAACCCTTCCCCGAAGCCTGACCCTCAGCCGTCCCCTAATCCTAACCCGTACGCTGACACTAACCCGCGCCCTCACACGTACGCTCCCCCTAGAGCGTTGTCGTACCCTCACCTGGACCCTGAACCGTCCCCGTCCCCTAACCCTAACCCTAGCCCGAACCCTAGCCCTAACACTTCCCCGAAGCCTGACCCTCAGCCGACCCTAATCCTAACCCGTACGCTGACACTAACCCGCGCCCTCACACGTACGCTCCCCCTAGAGCGTTGTCGTACCCTCACCTGGACCCTAAACCGTCCCCGTCCCCTAACCCTAACCCTAGCCCGAACCCTAACCCTAACCCTTCCCCGAAGCCTGACCCTAACCCGTCCCCCAATCCTAACCCGTACGCTGACACTAACCCGCACCCTCACACGTACGCTCCCCCTAGAGCGTTGTCGTAACCTCACCTGGACCTTAAACCGTCCCCGTCCCCTAACCCTAACCCTAGCCCGAACCCTAACCCTAACCCTTCCCCGAAGCCTGACCCTCAGCCGTCCCCTAATCCTAACCCGTACACTGACACTAACCCGCGCCCTCACACGTTCGCTCCCCCTAGAGCGTGGTCGTACCCTCACCTGGACCCTAAACCGTCCCCGTCCCCTAACCCTAACCCTAGCCCGAACCCTAACCCTAACCCTTCCCCGAAGCCTGACCCTCAGCCGTCCCCTAATCCTAACCCGTACGCTGACACTAACCCGCGCCCTCACACGTACGCTCCCCCTAGAGCGTTGTCGTACCCTCACCTGGACCCTAAACCGTCCCCGTCCCCTAACCCTAACCCTAGCCCGAACCCTAACCCTAACCCTTCCCCGAAGCCTGACCCTCAGCCGTCCCCTAATCCTAACCCGTACGCTGACACTAACCCGCGCCCTCACACGTACGCTCCCCCTAGAGCGTTGTCGTACCCTCACCTGGACCCTAAACCGTCCCCGTCCCCTAACCCTAACCCTCGCCCGAACCCTTACCCTAACCCTTCCCCGAAGCCTGACCCTCAGCCGTCCCCTAATCCTAACCCGTACGCTGACACTAACCCGCGCCCTCACACGTACGCTCCCCCTAGAGCGTTGTCGTACCCTCACCTGGACCCTGAACCGTCCCCGTCCCCTAACCCTAACCCTAGCCCGAACCCTAACCCTAACCCTTCCCCGAAGCCTGACCCTCAGCCGTCCCCTAATCCTAAACCGTACGCTGACACTAACCCGCGCCCTCACACGTACGCTCCCCCTAGAGCGTTGTCGTACCCTCACCTGGACCCTAAACCGTCCCCGTCCCCTAACCCTAACCCTAGCCCCAACCCTAACCCTAACCCTTCCCCGAAGCCTGACACTCAGCCGTCCCCAAATCCTAACCCGTACGCTGACACTAACCCGCGCCCTCACACGTACGCTCCCCCTAGAGCGTTGTCGTACCCTCACCTGGACCCTGAACCGTCCCCATCCCCTAACCCTAACCCTAGCCCGAACCCTAACCCTAACCCTTCCCCGAAGCCTGACCCTCAGCCGTCCCCTAATCCTAACCCGTACGCTGACACTAACCCGCGCCCAAACACATACACTCCCCCTAGAGTGTTGTCGTACCCTCACCTGGACCCTAAACCGTCCCCGTCCCCTAACCCTAACCCTAGCCCGAACCCTAACCCTAACCCTTCCCCGAAGCTTGACCCTCAGCCGTCCCCTAATCCTAACCCGTACGCCGACACTAACCCGCGCCCTCACACGTACGCTCCCCCTAGAGCGTTGTCGTACCCTCACCTGGACCCTAAACCGTCCGCGTCCCCTAACCCTAACCCTAGCCCGAACCCTAACCCTAACCCTTCCCCGAAGCCTGACCCTCAGCCGTCCCCTAATCCTAACCCGTACGCCGACACTAACCCGCGCCCTCACACGTACGCTCCCCCTAGAGCGTTGTCGTACCCTCACCTGGACCCTAAACCGTCCCCGTCCCCTAACCCTAACCCTAGCCCGAACCCTAACCCTAACCCTTCCCCGAAGCCTGACCCTCAGCCGTCCCCTAATCCTAACCCGTACGCCGACACTAACCCGCGCCCTCACACGTACGCTCCCCCTAGAGCGTTGTCGTACCCTCACATGGACCCTAAACCGTCCCCGTCCCCTAACCCTAACCCTAGCCCGAACCCTAACCCTAACCCTTCCCCGAAGCCTGACCCTCAGCCGTCCCCTAATCCTAACCCGTACGCTGACACTAACCCGCGCCCTCACACGTACGCTCCCCCTAGAGCGTTGTCGTACCCTCACCTGGACCCTAAACCGTCCCCGTCCCCTAACCCTAACTCTAGCCCGAACCCTAACCCTAACCCTTCCCCGAAGCCTGACCCTCAGCCGTCCCCTAATCCTAACCCGTACGCTGACACTAACCCGCGCCCTCACACGTACGCTCCCCCTAGAGCGTTGTCGTACCCTCACCTGGACCCTAAACCGTCCCCGTCCCCTAACCCTAACCCTAGCCCGAACCCTAAACCTAACCCTTCCCCGAAGCCTGACCCTCAGCCATCCCCTAATCCTAACCCGTACGCTGACACTAACCCGCGCCCTCACACGTACGCTCCCCCTAGAGCGTTGTCGTACCCTCACCTGGACCCTAAACCGTCCCCGTACCCTAACCCTAACCCTAGCCCGAACCCTAACCCTAACCCTTCCCCGGAGCCTGACCCTCAGCCGTCCCCTAATCCTAACCCGTACGCTGACACTAACCCGCGCCCTCACACGTACGCTCCCCCTAGAGCGTTGTCGTACCCTCACCTGGACCCTAAACCGTCCCCGTCCCCTAACCCTAACCCTAGCCCGAACCCTAACCCTAACCCTTCCCCGAAGCCTGACCCTCAGCCGTCCCCTAATCCTAACCCGTACGCTGACACTAACCCGCGCCCTCACACGTACGCTCCCCCTAGAGCGTTGTCGTACCCTCACCTGGACCCTAAACCGTCCCCGTCCCCTAACCCTAACCCTAGCCCGAACCCTAACCCTAACCCTCCCCCGAAGCCTGACCCTCAGCCGTCCCCTAATCCTAACCCGTACGCTGACACTAACCCGCGCCCTCACACGTACGCTCCCCCTAGAGCGTTGTCGTACCCTCACCTGGACCCTGAACCTTCCCCGTCCCCTAACCCTAACCCTAGCCCGAACCCTAACCCTAACCCTTCCCCGAAGCCTGACCCTCAGCCGTCCCCTAATCCTAACCCGTACGCTGACCCTAACCCGCGCCCTCACACGTACGCTCCCCCTAGAGCGTTGTCGTACCCTCACCTGGACCCTGAACCGTCCCCGTCCCCTAACCCTAACCCTAGCCCGAACCCTAGCCCTAACCCTTCCCCGAAGCCTGACCCTCAGCCGACCTTAATCCTAAACCGTACGCTGACACTAACCCGCGCCCTCACACGTACGCTCCCCCTAGAGCGTTGTCGTACCCTCACCTGGACCCTAAACCGTCCCCGTCCCCTAACCCTAACCCTAGCCCGAACCCTAACCCTAACCCTTCCCCGAAGCCTGACCCTCACCCGTCCCCTAATCCTAACCCGTACGCTGACACTAACCCGCACCCTCACACGTACGCTCCCCCTAGAGCGTTGTCGTACCCTCACCTGGACCCTAAACCGTCCCCGTCCCCTATCCCTAACCCTAGCCCGAACCCTAACCCTAACCCTTCCCCGAAGCCTGACCCTCAGCCGTCCCATAATCCTAACCCGTACGCTGACACTAACCCGCGCCCTCACACGTTCGCTCCCCCTAGAGCGTTGTCGTACCCTCACCTGGACCCTAAACCGTCCCCGTCCCCTAACCCTAACCCTAGCCCGAACCCTAACCCTAACCCTTCCCCGAAGCCTGACCCTCAGCCGTCCCCTAATCCTAACCCTTACGCTGACACTAACCCGCGCCCTCACACGTACGCTCCCCCTAGAGCGTTGTCATACCCTCACCTGGACCCTGAACCGTCCCCGTCCCCTAACCCTAACCCTAGCCCGAACCCTAACCCTAACCCTTCCCCGAAGCCTGACCCTCAGCCGTCCCCTAATCCTAACCCGTACGCTGACACCCACCCGCGCCCTCACACGTACGCTCCCCCTAGAGCGTTAACGTACCCTCACCTGGACCCTGAACCGTCCCCGTCCCCTAACCCTAACCCTAGCCCCAACCCTAACCCTAACCCTTCCCTGAAGCCTGACCCTCAGCCGTCCCCAAATCCTAACCCGTACGCTGACACTAACCCGCGCCCTCACACGTACGCTCCCCCTAGAACGTTGTCGTACCCTCACCTGAACCCTGAACCGTCCCCATCCCCTAACCCTAACCCTAGCCCGAACCCTAACCCTAACCCTTCCCCGAAGCCTGACCCTCAGCCGTCCCCTAATCCTAACCCGTACGCTGACACTAACCCGCGCCCTCACACGTACGCTCCCCCTAGAGCGTTGTCGTACCCTCACCTGGACCCTAAACCGTCCCCGTCCCCTAACCCTAACCCTAGCCCGAACCCTAACCCTAACCCTTCCCCGAAGTCTGACCCTCAGCCGTCCCCTAATCCTAACCCGTACGCTGACACTAACCCACGCCCTCACACGTACGCTCCCCCTAGAGCGTTGTCGTACCCTCACCTGGACCCTAAACCGTCCCCGTCCCCTAACCCTAACCCTAGCCCGAACCCTAACCCTAACCCTTCCCCGAAGCCTGACCCTCAGCCGTCCCCTAATCCTAACCCGTACGCTGACACTAACCCGCGCCCTCACACGTACGCTCCCCCTAGAGCGTTGTCGTACCCTCACCTGGACCCTGAGCCTTCCCCGTCCCCTAACCCTAACCCTAGCCCGAACCCTAACCCTAACCCTTCCCCGAAGCCTGACCCTCAGCCGTCCCCTAATCCTAACCCGTACGCTGACACTAACCCGCGCCCTCACACGTACGCTCCCCCTAGAGCGTTGTCGTACCCTCACCTGGACCCTGAACCGTCCCCGTCCCCTAACCCTAACCCTAGCCCGAACCCTAGCCCTAACACTTCCCCGAAGCCTGACCCTCAGCCGACCCTAATCCTAACCCGTACGCTGACACTAACCCGCGCCCTCACACGTACGCTCCCCCTAGAGCGTTGTCGTACCCTCACCTGGACCCTAAACCGTCCCCGTCCCCTAACCCTAACCCTAGCCCGAACCCTAACCCTAACCCTTCCCCGAAGCCTGACCCTAACCCGTCCCCCAATCCTAACCCGTACGCTGACACTAACCCGCACCCTCACACGTACGCTCCCCCTAGAGCGTTGTCGTAACCTCACCTGGACCTTAAACCGTCCCCGTCCCCTAACCCTAACCCTAGCCCGAACCCTAACCCTAACCCTTCCCCGAAGCCTGACCCTCAGCCGTCCCCTAATCCTAACCCGTACACTGACACTAACCCGCGCCCTCACACGTTCGCTCCCCCTAGAGCGTGGTCGTACCCTCACCTGGACCCTAAACCGTCCCCGTCCCCTAACCCTAACCCTAGCCCGAACCCTAACCCTAACCCTTCCCCGAAGCCTGACCCTCAGCCGTCCCCTAATCCTAACCCGTACGCTGACACTAACCCGCGCCCTCACACGTACGCTCCCCCTAGAGCGTTGTCGTACCCTCACCTGGACCCTAAACCGTCCCCGTCCCCTAACCCTAACCCTAGCCCGAACCCTAACCCTAACCCTTCCCCGAAGCCTGACCCTCAGCCGTCCCCTAATCCTAACCCGTACGCTGACACTAACCCGCGCCCTCACACGTACGCTCCCCCTAGAGCGTTGTCGTACCCTCACCTGGACCCTAAACCGTCCCCGTCCCCTAACCCTAACCCTAGCCCGAACCCTTACCCTAACCCTTCCCCGAAGCCTGACCCTCAGCCGTCCCCTAATCCTAACCCGTACGCTGACACTAACCCGCGCCCTCACACGTACGCTCCCCCTAGAGCGTTGTCGTACCCTCACCTGGACCCTAAACCGTCCCCGTCCCCTAACCCTAACCCTAGCCCCAACCCTAACCCTAACCCTTCCCCGAAGCCTGACACTCAGCCGTCCCCAAATCCTAACCCGTACGCTGACACTAACCCGCGCCCTCACACGTACGCTCCCCCTAGAGCGTTGTCGTACCCTCACCTGGACCCTGAACCGTCCCCATCCCCTAACCCTAACCCTAGCCCGAACCCTAACCCTAACCCTTCCCCGAAGCCTGACCCTCAGCCGTCCCCTAATCCTAACCCGTACGCTGACACTAACCCGCGCCCAAACACATACACTCCCCCTAGAGCGTTGTCGTACCCTCACCTGGAACCTAAACCGTCCCCGTCCCCTAACCCTAACCCTAGCCCGAACCCTAACCCTAACCCTTCCCCGAAGCCTGACCCTCAGCCGTCCCCTAATCCTAACCCGTACGCTGACACTAACCCGCGCCCTCACACGTACGCTCCCCCTAGAGCGTTGTCGTACCCTCACCTGGACCCTAAACCGTCCCCGTCCCCTAACCCTAACCCTAGCCCGAACCCTAACCCTAACCCTTCCCCGAAGCCTGACCCTCAGCCGTCCCCTAATCCTAACCCGTACGCTGACACTAACCCGCGCCCTCACACGTACGCTCCCCCTAGAGCGTTGTCGTACCCTCACCTGGACCCTAAACCGTCCCCGTCCCCTAACCCTAACCCTAGCCCGAACCCTTACCCTAACCCTTCCCCGAAGCCTGACCCTCAGCCGTCCCCTAATCCTAACCCGTACGCTGACACTAACCCGCGCCCTCACACGTACGCTCCCCCTAGAGCGTTGTCGTACCCTCACCTGGACCCTAAACCGTCCCCGTCCCCTAACCCTAACCCTAGCCCCAACCCTAACCCTAACCCTTCCCCGAAGCCTGACACTCAGCCGTCCCCAAATCCTAACCCGTACGCTGACACTAACCCGCGCCCTCACACGTACGCTCCCCCTAGAGCGTTGTCGTACCCTCACCTGGACCCTGAACCGTCCCCATCCCCTAACCCTAACCCTAGCCCGAACCCTAACCCTAACCCTTCCCCGAAGCCTGACCCTCAGCCGTCCCCTAATCCTAACCCGTACGCTGACACTAACCCGCGCCCAAACACATACACTCCCCCTAGAGCGTTGTCGTACCCTCACCTGGAACCTAAACCGTCCCCGTCCCCTAACCCTAACCCTAGCCCGAACCCTAACCCTAACCCTTCCCCGAAGCCTGACCCTCAGCCGTCCCCTAATCCTAACCCGTACGCTGACACTAACCCGCGCCCTCACACGTACGCTCCCCCTAGAGCGTTGTCGTACCCTCACCTGGACCCTAAACCGTCCCCGTCCCCTAACCCTAACCCTAGCCCGAACCCTAACCCTAACCCTTCCCCGAAGCCTGACCCTCAGACGTCCCCTAATCCTAACCCGTACGCTGACACTAACCCGCGCCCTCACACGTACGCTCCCCCTAGAGCGTTGTCGTACCCTCACCTGGACCCTAAACCGTCCCCGTCCCCTAACCCTAACCCTAGCCTGAACCCTAACCCTAACCCTAGCCCGAACCCTAACCCTAACCCTTCCCCGAAGCCTGACCCTCAGCCGTCCCCTAATCCTAACCCGTACGCTGACACTAACCCGCGCCCTCACACGTACGCTCCCCCTAGAGCGTTGTCGTACCCTCACCTGGACCCTAAACCGTCCCCGTCCCCTAACCCTAACCCTAGCCCGAACCCTAACCCTAACCCTTCCCCGAAGCCTGACCCTCAGCCGTCCCTAATCCTAACCCGTACGCTGACACTAACCCGCGCCCTCACACGTACGCTCCCCCTAGAGCGTTGTTGTACCCTCACCTGGACCCTAAACCGTCCCCGTCCCCTAACCCTAACCCTAGCCCGAACCCTAACCCTAACCCTTCCCCGAAGCCTGACCCTCAGCCGTCCCCTAATCCTAACCCGTACGCTGACACTAACCCGCGCCCTCACACGTACGCTCCCCCTAGAGCGTTGTCGTACCCTCACCTGGACCCTAAACCGTCCCCGTCCCCTAACCCTAACCCTAGCCCGAACCCTAACCCTAACCCTCCCCCGAAGCCTGACCGTCAGCCGTCCCCTAATCCTAACCCGTACGCTGACACTAACCCGCGCCCTCACACGTACGCTCCCCCTAGAGCGTTGTCGTACACTCACCTGGACCCTGAACCTTCCCCGTCCCCTAACCCTAACCCTAGCCCGAACCCTAACCCTAACCCTTCCCCGAAGCCTGACCCTCAGCCGTCCCCTAATCCTAACCCGTACGCTGACACTAACCCGCGCCCTCACACGTACGCTCCCCCTAGAGCGTTGTCGTACCCTCACCTGGACCCTGAACCGTCCCCGTCCCCTAACCCTAACCCTAGCCCGAACCCTAGCCCTAACCCTTCCCCGAAGCCTGACCCTCAGCCGACCTTAATCCTAAACCGTACGCTGACACTAACCCGCGCCCTCACACGTACGCTCCCCCTAGAGCGTTGTCGTACCCTCACCTGGACCCTAAACCGTCCCCGTCCCCTAACCCTAACCCTAGCCCGAACCCTAACCCTAACCCTTCCCCGAAGCCTGACCCTCACCCGTCCCCTAATCCTAACCCGTACGCTGACACTAACCCGCACCCTCACACGTACGCTCCCCCTAGAGCGTTGTCGTACCCTCACTTGGACCCTAAACCGTCCCCGTCCCCTAACCCTAACCCTAGCCCGAACCCTAGCCCTAACCCTTCCCCGAAGCCTGACCCTCAGCCGTCCCCTAATCCTAACCCGTACGCTGACACTAACCCGCGCCCTCACACGTACGCTCCCCCTAGAGCGTTGTCGTACCCTCACCTGGACCCTGAACCGTCCCCGTCCCCTAACCCTAACCCTAGCCCGAACCCTAACCCTAACCCTTCCCCGAAGCCTGACCCTCAGCCGTCCCCTAATCCTAACCCGTACGCTGACACTAACCCGCGCCCTCACACGTACGCTCCCCCTAGAGCGTTAACGTACCCTCACCTGGACCCTGAACCGTCCCCGTCCCCTAACCCTAACCCTAGCCCCAACCCTAACCCTAACCCTTCCCCGAAGCCTGACCCTCAGCCGTCCCCAAATCCTAACCCGTACGCTGACACTAACCCGCGCCCTCACACGTACGCTCCCCCTAGAGCGTTGTCGTACCCTCACCTGGACCCTGAACCGTCCCCATCCCCTAACCCTAACCCTAGCCCGAACCCTAACCCTAACCCTTCCCCGAAGCCTGACCCTCAGCCGTCCCCTAATCCTAACCCGTACGCTGACACTAACCCGCGCCCTCACACGTACGCTCCCCCTAGAGCGTTGTCGTACCCTCACCTGGACCCTAAACCGTCCCCGTCCCCTAACCCTAACCCTAGCCCGAACCCTAACCCTAACCCTTCCCCGAAGCCTGACCCTCACCCGTCCCCTAATCCTAACCCGTACGCTGACACTAACCCGCACCCTCACACGTACGCTCCCCCTAGAGCGTTGTCGTACCCTCACCTGGACCCTAAACCGTCCCCGTCCCCTAACCCTAACCCTAGCCCGAACCCTAACCCTAACCCTTCCCCGAAGCCTGACCCTCAGCCGTCCCATAATCCTAACCCGTACGCTGACACTAACCCGCGCCCTCACACGTTCGCTCCCCCTAGAGCGTTGTCGTACCCTCACCTGGACCCTAAACCGTCCCCATCCCCTAACCCTAACCCTAGCCCGAACCCTAACCCTAACCCTTCCCCGAAGCCTGACCCTCAGCCGTCCCCTAATCCTAACCCTTACGCTGACACTAACCCGCGCCCTCACACGTACGCTCCCCCTAGAGCGTTGTCATACCCTCACCTGGACCCTGAACCGTCCCCGTCCCCTAACCCTAACCCTAGCCCGAACCCTAACCCTAACCCTTCCCCGAAGCCTGACCCTCAGCCGTCCCCTAATCCTAACCCGTACGCTGACACCCACCCGCGCCCTCACACGTACGCTCCCCCTAGAGCGTTAACGTACCCTCACCTGGACCCTGAACCGTCCCCGTACCCTAACCCTAACCCTAGCCCCAACCCTAACCCTAACCCTTCCCCGAAGCCTGACCCTCAGCCGTCCCCAAATCCTAACCCGTACGCTGACACTGACCCGCGCCCTCACACGTACGCTCCCCCTAGAACGTTGTCGTACCCTCACCTGAACCCTGAACCGTCCCCATCCCCTAACCCTAACCCTAGCCCGAACCCTAACCCTAACCCTTCCCCGAAGCCTGACCCTCAGCCGTCCCCTAATCCTAACCCGTACGCTGACACTAACCCGCGCCCTCACACGTACGCTCCCCCTAGAGCGTTGTCGTACCCTCACCTGGACCCTAAACCGTCCCCGTCCCCTAACCCTAACCCTAGCCCGAACCCTAACCCTAACCCTTCCCCGAAGTCTGACCCTCAGCCGTCCCCTAATCCTAACCCGTACGCTGACACTAACCCACGCCCTCACACGTACGCTCCCCCTAGAGCGTTGTCGTACCCTCACCTGGACCCTAAACCGTCCCCGTCCCCTAACCCTAACCCTAGCCCGAACCCTAACCCTAACCCTTCCCCGAAGCCTGACCCTCAGCCGTCCCCTAATCCTAACCCGTACGCTGACACTAACCCGCGCCCTCACACGTACGCTCCCCCTAGAGCGTTGTCGTACCCTCACCTGGACCCTGAGCCTTCCCCGTCCCCTAACCCTAACCCTAGCCCGAACCCTAACCCTAACCCTTCCCCGAAGCCTGACCCTCAGCCGTCCCCTAATCCTAACCCGTACGCTGACACTAACCCGCGCCCTCACACGTACGCTCCCCCTAGAGCGTTGTCGTACCCTCACCTGGACCCTGAACCGTCCCCGTCCCCTAACCCTAACCCTAGCCCGAACCCTAGCCCTAACACTTCCCCGAAGCCTGACCCTCAGCCGACCCTAATCCTAACCCGTACGCTGACACTAACCCGCGCCCTCACACGTACGCTCCCCCTAGAGCGTTGTCGTACCCTCACCTGGACCCTAAACCGTCCCCGTCCCCTAACCCTAACCCTAGCCCGAACCCTAACCCTAACCCTTCCCCGAAGCCTGACCCTAACCCGTCCCCCAATCCTAACCCGTACGCTGACACTAACCCGCACCCTCACACGTACGCTCCCCCTAGAGCGTTGTCGTAACCTCACCTGGACCTTAAACCGTCCCCGTCCCCTAACCCTAACCCTAGCCCGAACCCTAACCCTAACCCTTCCCCGAAGCCTGACCCTCAGCCGTCCCCTAATCCTAACCCGTACACTGACACTAACCCGCGCCCTCACACGTTCGCTCCCCCTAGAGCGTGGTCGTACCCTCACCTGGACCCTAAACCGTCCCCGTCCCCTAACCCTAACCCTAGCCCGAACCCTAACCCTAACCCTTCCCCGAAGCCTGACCCTCAGCCGTCCCCTAATCCTAACCCGTACGCTGACACTAACCCGCGCCCTCACACGTACGCTCCCCCTAGAGCGTTGTCGTACCCTCACCTGGACCCTGAGCCTTCCCCGTCCCCTAACCCTAACCCTAGCCCGAACCCTAACCCTAACCCTTCCCCGAAGCCTGACCCTCAGCCGTCCCCTAATCCTAACCCGTACGCTGACACTAACCCGCGCCCTCACACGTACGCTCCCCCTAGAGCGTTGTCGTACCCTCACCTGGACCCTGAACCGTCCCCGTCCCCTAACCCTAACCCTAGCCCGAACCCTAGCCCTAACACTTCCCCGAAGCCTGACCCTCAGCCGACCCTAATCCTAACCCGTACGCTGACACTAACCCGCGCCCTCACACGTACGCTCCCCCTAGAGCGTTGTCGTACCCTCACCTGGACCCTAAACCGTCCCCGTCCCCTAACCCTAACCCTAGCCCGAACCCTAACCCTAACCCTTCCCCGAAGCCTGACCCTAACCCGTCCCCCAATCCTAACCCGTACGCTGACACTAACCCGCACCCTCACACGTACGCTCCCCCTAGAGCGTTGTCGTAACCTCACCTGGACCTTAAACCGTCCCCGTCCCCTAACCCTAACCCTAGCCCGAACCCTAACCCTAACCCTTCCCCGAAGCCTGACCCTCAGCCGTCCCCTAATCCTAACCCGTACACTGACACTAACCCGCGCCCTCACACGTTCGCTCCCCCTAGAGCGTGGTCGTACCCTCACCTGGACCCTAAACCGTCCCCGTCCCCTAACCCTAACCCTAGCCCGAACCCTAACCCTAACCCTTCCCCGAAGCCTGACCCTCAGCCGTCCCCTAATCCTAACCCGTACGCTGACACTAACCCGCGCCCTCACACGTACGCTCCCCCTAGAGCGTTGTCGTACCCTCACCTGGACCCTAAACCGTCCCCGTCCCCTAACCCTAACCCTAGCCCGAACCCTAACCCTAACCCTTCCCCGAAGCCTGACCCTCAGCCGTCCCCTAATCCTAACCCGTACGCTGACACTAACCCGCGCCCTCACACGTACGCTCCCCCTAGAGCGTTGTCGTACCCTCACCTGGACCCTAAACCGTCCCCGTCCCCTAACCCTAACCCTCGCCCGAACCCTTACCCTAACCCTTCCCCGAAGCCTGACCCTCAGCCGTCCCCTAATCCTAACCCGTACGCTGACACTAACCCGCGCCCTCACACGTACGCTCCCCCTAGAGCGTTGTCGTACCCTCACCTGGACCCTGAACCGTCCCCGTCCCCTAACCCTAACCCTAGCCCGAACCCTAACCCTAACCCTTCCCCGAAGCCTGACCCTCAGCCGTCCCCTAATCCTAAACCGTACGCTGACACTAACCCGCGCCCTCACACGTACGCTCCCCCTAGAGCGTTGTCGTACCCTCACCTGGACCCTAAACCGTCCCCGTCCCCTAACCCTAACCCTAGCCCCAACCCTAACCCTAACCCTTCCCCGAAGCCTGACACTCAGCCGTCCCCAAATCCTAACCCGTACGCTGACACTAACCCGCGCCCTCACACGTACGCTCCCCCTAGAGCGTTGTCGTACCCTCACCTGGACCCTGAACCGTCCCCATCCCCTAACCCTAACCCTAGCCCGAACCCTAACCCTAACCCTTCCCCGAAGCCTGACCCTCAGCCGTCCCCTAATCCTAACCCGTACGCTGACACTAACCCGCGCCCAAACACATACACTCCCCCTAGAGCGTTGTCGTACCCTCACCTGGACCCTAAACCGTCCCCGTCCCCTAACCCTAACCCTAGCCCGAACCCTAACCCTAACCCTTCCCCGAAGCTTGACCCTCAGCCGTCCCCTAATCCTAACCCGTACGCCGACACTAACCCGCGCCCTCACACGTACGCTCCCCCTAGAGCGTTGTCGTACCCTCACCTGGACCCTAAACCGTCCGCGTCCCCTAACCCTAACCCTAGCCCGAACCCTAACCCTAACCCTTCCCCGAAGCCTGACCCTCAGCCGTCCCCTAATCCTAACCCGTACGCCGACACTAACCCGCGCCCTCACACGTACGCTCCCCCTAGAGCGTTGTCGTACCCTCACCTGGACCCTAAACCGTCCCCGTCCCCTAACCCTAACCCTAGCCCGAACCCTAACCCTAACCCTTCCCCGAAGCCTGACCCTCAGCCGTCCCCTAATCCTAACCCGTACGCCGACACTAACCCGCGCCCTCACACGTACGCTCCCCCTAGAGCGTTGTCGTACCCTCACATGGACCCTAAACCGTCCCCGTCCCCTAACCCTAACCCTAGCCCGAACCCTAACCCTAACCCTTCCCCGAAGCCTGACCCTCAGCCGTCCCCTAATCCTAACCCGTACGCTGACACTAACCCGCGCCCTCACACGTACGCTCCCCCTAGAGCGTTGTCGTACCCTCACCTGGACCCTAAACCGTCCCCGTCCCCTAACCCTAACTCTAGCCCGAACCCTAACCCTAACCCTTCCCCGAAGCCTGACCCTCAGCCGTCCCCTAATCCTAACCCGTACGCTGACACTAACCCGCGCCCTCACACGTACGCTCCCCCTAGAGCGTTGTCGTACCCTCACCTGGACCCTAAACCGTCCCCGTCCCCTAACCCTAACCCTAGCCCGAACCCTAAACCTAACCCTTCCCCGAAGCCTGACCCTCAGCCATCCCCTAATCCTAACCCGTACGCTGACACTAACCCGCGCCCTCACACGTACGCTCCCCCTAGAGCGTTGTCGTACCCTCACCTGGACCCTAAACCGTCCCCGTACCCTAACCCTAACCCTAGCCCGAACCCTAACCCTAACCCTTCCCCGGAGCCTGACCCTCAGCCGTCCCCTAATCCTAACCCGTACGCTGACACTAACCCGCGCCCTCACACGTACGCTCCCCCTAGAGCGTTGTCGTACCCTCACCTGGACCCTAAACCGTCCCCGTCCCCTAACCCTAACCCTAGCCCGAACCCTAACCCTAACCCTTCCCCGAAGCCTGACCCTCAGCCGTCCCCTAATCCTAACCCGTACGCTGACACTAACCCGCGCCCTCACACGTACGCTCCCCCTAGAGCGTTGTCGTACCCTCACCTGGACCCTAAACCGTCCCCGTCCCCTAACCCTAACCCTAGCCCGAACCCTAACCCTAACCCTCCCCCGAAGCCTGACCCTCAGCCGTCCCCTAATCCTAACCCGTACGCTGACACTAACCCGCGCCCTCACACGTACGCTCCCCCTAGAGCGTTGTCGTACCCTCACCTGGACCCTGAACCTTCCCCGTCCCCTAACCCTAACCCTAGCCCGAACCCTAACCCTAACCCTTCCCCGAAGCCTGACCCTCAGCCGTCCCCTAATCCTAACCCGTACGCTGACCCTAACCCGCGCCCTCACACGTACGCTCCCCCTAGAGCGTTGTCGTACCCTCACCTGGACCCTGAACCGTCCCCGTCCCCTAACCCTAACCCTAGCCCGAACCCTAGCCCTAACCCTTCCCCGAAGCCTGACCCTCAGCCGACCTTAATCCTAAACCGTACGCTGACACTAACCCGCGCCCTCACACGTACGCTCCCCCTAGAGCGTTGTCGTACCCTCACCTGGACCCTAAACCGTCCCCGTCCCCTAACCCTAACCCTAGCCCGAACCCTAACCCTAACCCTTCCCCGAAGCCTGACCCTCAGCCGTCCCCTAATCCTAACCCGTACGCTGACACTAACCCGCGCCCTCACACGTACGCTCCCCCTAGAGCGTTGTCGTACCCTCACCTGGACCCTGAGCCTTCCCCGTCCCCTAACCCTAACCCTAGCCCGAACCCTAACCCTAACCCTTCCCCGAAGCCTGACCCTCAGCCGTCCCCTAATCCTAACCCGTACGCTGACACTAACCCGCGCCCTCACACGTACGCTCCCCCTAGAGCGTTGTCGTACCCTCACCTGGACCCTGAACCGTCCCCGTCCCCTAACCCTAACCCTAGCCCGAACCCTAGCCCTAACACTTCCCCGAAGCCTGACCCTCAGCCGACCCTAATCCTAACCCGTACGCTGACACTAACCCGCGCCCTCACACGTACGCTCCCCCTAGAGCGTTGTCGTACCCTCACCTGGACCCTAAACCGTCCCCGTCCCCTAACCCTAACCCTAGCCCGAACCCTAACCCTAACCCTTCCCCGAAGCCTGACCCTAACCCGTCCCCCAATCCTAACCCGTACGCTGACACTAACCCGCACCCTCACACGTACGCTCCCCCTAGAGCGTTGTCGTAACCTCACCTGGACCTTAAACCGTCCCCGTCCCCTAACCCTAACCCTAGCCCGAACCCTAACCCTAACCCTTCCCCGAAGCCTGACCCTCAGCCGTCCCCTAATCCTAACCCGTACACTGACACTAACCCGCGCCCTCACACGTTCGCTCCCCCTAGAGCGTGGTCGTACCCTCACCTGGACCCTAAACCGTCCCCGTCCCCTAACCCTAACCCTAGCCCGAACCCTAACCCTAACCCTTCCCCGAAGCCTGACCCTCAGCCGTCCCCTAATCCTAACCCGTACGCTGACACTAACCCGCGCCCTCACACGTACGCTCCCCCTAGAGCGTTGTCGTACCCTCACCTGGACCCTAAACCGTCCCCGTCCCCTAACCCTAACCCTAGCCCGAACCCTAACCCTAACCCTTCCCCGAAGCCTGACCCTCAGCCGTCCCCTAATCCTAACCCGTACGCTGACACTAACCCGCGCCCTCACACGTACGCTCCCCCTAGAGCGTTGTCGTACCCTCACCTGGACCCTAAACCGTCCCCGTCCCCTAACCCTAACCCTCGCCCGAACCCTTACCCTAACCCTTCCCCGAAGCCTGACCCTCAGCCGTCCCCTAATCCTAACCCGTACGCTGACACTAACCCGCGCCCTCACACGTACGCTCCCCCTAGAGCGTTGTCGTACCCTCACCTGGACCCTGAACCGTCCCCGTCTCCTAACCCTAACCCTAGCCCGAACCCTAACCCTAACCCTTCCCCGAAGCCTGACCCTCAGCCGTCCCCTAATCCTAAACCGTACGCTGACACTAACCCGCGCCCTCACACGTACGCTCCCCCTAGAGCGTTGTCGTACCCTCACCTGGACCCTAAACCGTCCCCGTCCCCTAACCCTAACCCTAGCCCCAACCCTAACCCTAACCCTTCCCCGAAGCCTGACACTCAGCCGTCCCCAAATCCTAACCCGTACGCTGACACTAACCCGCGCCCTCACACGTACGCTCCCCCTAGAGCGTTGTCGTACCCTCACCTGGACCCTGAACCGTCCCCATCCCCTAACCCTAACCCTAGCCCGAACCCTAACCCTAACCCTTCCCCGAAGCCTGACCCTCAGCCGTCCCCTAATCCTAACCCGTACGCTGACACTAACCCGCGCCCAAACACATACACTCCCCCTAGAGCGTTGTCGTACCCTCACCTGGACCCTAAACCGTCCCCGTCCCCTAACCCTAACCCTAGCCCGAACCCTAACCCTAACCCTTCCCCGAAGCTTGACCCTCAGCCGTCCCCTAATCCTAACCCGTACGCCGACACTAACCCGCGCCCTCACACGTACGCTCCCCCTAGAGCGTTGTCGTACCCTCACCTGGACCCTAAACCGTCCGCGTCCCCTAACCCTAACCCTAGCCCGAACCCTAACCCTAACCCTTCCCCGAAGCCTGACCCTCAGCCGTCCCCTAATCCTAACCCGTACGCCGACACTAACCCGCGCCCTCACACGTACGCTCCCCCTAGAGCGTTGTCGTACCCTCACCTGGACCCTAAACCGTCCCCGTCCCCTAACCCTAACCCTAGCCCGAACCCTAACCCTAACCCTTCCCCGAAGCCTGACCCTCAGCCGTCCCCTAATCCTAACCCGTACGCCGACACTAACCCGCGCCCTCACACGTACGCTCCCCCTAGAGCGTTGTCGTACCCTCACATGGACCCTAAACCGTCCCCGTCCCCTAACCCTAACCCTAGCCCGAACCCTAACCCTAACCCTTCCCCGAAGCCTGACCCTCAGCCGTCCCCTAATCCTAACCCGTACGCTGACACTAACCCGCGCCCTCACACGTACGCTCCCCCTAGAGCGTTGTCGTACCCTCACCTGGACCCTAAACCGTCCCCGTCCCCTAACCCTAACTCTAGCCCGAACCCTAAACCTAACCCTTCCCCGAAGCCTGACCCTCAGCCGTCCCCTAATCCTAACCCGTACGCTGACACTAACCCGCGCCCTCACACGTACGCTCCCCCTAGAGCGTTGTCGTACCCTCACCTGGACCCTAAACCGTCCCCGTCCCCTAACCCTAACCCTAGCCCGAACCCTAAACCTAACCCTTCCCCGAAGCCTGACCCTCAGCCATCCCCTAATCCTAACCCGTACGCTGACACTAACCCGCGCCCTCACACGTACGCTCCCCCTAGAGCGTTGTCGTACCCTCACCTGGACCCTAAACCGTCCCCGTACCCTAACCCTAACCCTAGCCCGAACCCTAACCCTAACCCTTCCCCGGAGCCTGACCCTCAGCCGTCCCCTAATCCTAACCCGTACGCTGACACTAACCCGCGCCCTCACACGTACGCTCCCCCTAGAGCGTTGTCGTACCCTCACCTGGACCCTAAACCGTCCCCGTCCCCTAACCCTAACCCTAGCCCGAACCCTAACCCTAACCCTTCCCCGAAGCCTGACCCTCAGCCGTCCCCTAATCCTAACCCGTACGCTGACACTAACCCGCGCCCTCACACGTACGCTCCCCCTAGAGCGTTGTCGTACCCTCACCTGGACCCTAAACCGTCCCCGTCCCCTAACCCTAACCCTAGCCCGAACCCTAACCCTAACCCTCCCCCGAAGCCTGACCCTCAGCCGTCCCCTAATCCTAACCCGTACGCTGACACTAACCCGCGCCCTCACACGTACGCTCCCCCTAGAGCGTTGTCGTACCCTCACCTGGACCCTGAACCTTCCCCGTCCCCTAACCCTAACCCTAGCCCGAACCCTAACCCTAACCCTTCCCCGAAGCCTGACCCTCAGCCGTCCCCTAATCCTAACCCGTACGCTGACCCTAACCCACGCCCTCACACGTACGCTCCCCCTAGAGCGTTGTCGTACCCTCACCTGGACCCTGAACCGTCCCCGTCCCCTAACCCTAACCCTAGCCCGAACCCTAGCCCTAACCCTTCCCCGAAGCCTGACCCTCAGCCGACCTTAATCCTAAACCGTACGCTGACACTAACCCGCGCCCTCACACGTACGCTCCCCCTAGAGCGTTGTCGTACCCTCACCTGGACCCTAAACCGTCCCCGTCCCCTAACCCTAACCCTAGCCCGAACCCTAACCCTAACCCTTCCCCGAAGCCTGACCCTCACCCGTCCCCTAATCCTAACCCGTACACTGACACTAACCCGCACCCTCACACGTACGCTCCCCCTAGAGCGTTGTCGTACCCTCACCTGGACCCTAAACCGTCCCCGTCCCCTATCCCTAACCCTAGCCCGAACCCTAACCCTAACCCTTCCCCGAAGCCTGACCCTCAGCCGTCCCATAATCCTAACCCGTACGCTGACACTAACCCGCGCCCTCACACGTTCGCTCCCCCTAGAGCGTTGTCGTACCCTCACCTGGACCCTAAACCGTCCCCGTCCCCTAACCCTAACCCTAGCCCGAACCCTAACCCTAACCCTTCCCCGAAGCCTGACCCTCAGCCGTCCCCTAATCCTAACCCTTACGCTGACACTAACCCGCGCCCTCACACGTACGCTCCCCCTAGAGCGTTGTCATACCCTCACCTGGACCCTGAACCGTCCCCGTCCCCTAACCCTAACCCTAGCCCGAACCCTAACCCTAACCCTTCCCCGAAGCCTGACCCTCAGCCGTCCCCTAATCCTAACCCGTACGCTGACACCCACCCGCGCCCTCACACGTACGCTCCCCCTAGAGCGTTAACGTACCCTCACCTGGACCCTGAACCGTCCCCGTCCCCTAACCCTAACCCTAGCCCCAACCCTAACCCTAACCCTTCCCTGAAGCCTGACCCTCAGCCGTCCCCAAATCCTAACCCGTACGCTGACACTAACCCGCGCCCTCACACGTACGCTCCCCCTAGAACGTTGTCGTACCCTCACCTGAACCCTGAACCGTCCCCATCCCCTAACCCTAACCCTAGCCCGAACCCTAACCCTAACCCTTCCCCGAAGCCTGACCCTCAGCCGTCCCCTAATCCTAACCCGTACGCTGACACTAACCCGCGCCCTCACACGTACGCTCCCCCTAGAGCGTTGTCGTACCCTCACCTGGACCCTAAACCGTCCCCGTCCCCTAACCCTAACCCTAGCCCGAACCCTAACCCTAACCCTTCCCCGAAGCCTGACCCTCAGCCGTCCCCTAATCCTAACCCGTACGCTGACACTAACCCACGCCCTCACACGTACGCTCCCCCTAGAGCGTTGTCGTACCCTCACCTGGACCCTAAACCGTCCCCGTCCCCTAACCCTAACCCTAGCCCGAACCCTAACCCTAACCCTTCCCCGAAGCCTGACCCTCAGCCGTCCCCTAATCCTAACCCGTACGCTGACACTAACCCGCGCCCTCACACGTACGCTCCCCCTAGAGCGTTGTCGTACCCTCACCTGGACCCTGAGCCTTCCCCGTCCCCTAACCCTAACCCTAGCCCGAACCCTAACCCTAACCCTTCCCCGAAGCCTGACCCTCAGCCGTCCCCTAATCCTAACCCGTACGCTGACACTAACCCGCGCCCTCACACGTACGCTCCCCCTAGAGCGTTGTCGTACCCTCACCTGGACCCTGAACCGTCCCCGTCCCCTAACCCTAACCCTAGCCCGAACCCTAGCCCTAACACTTCCCCGAAGCCTGACCCTCAGCCGACCCTAATCCTAACCCGTACGCTGACACTAACCCGCGCCCTCACACGTACGCTCCCCCTAGAGCGTTGTCGTACCCTCACCTGGACCCTAAACCGTCCCCGTCCCCTAACCCTAACCCTAGCCCGAACCCTAACCCTAACCCTTCCCCGAAGCCTGACCCTAACCCGTCCCCCAATCCTAACCCGTACGCTGACACTAACCCGCACCCTCACACGTACGCTCCCCCTAGAGCGTTGTCGTAACCTCACCTGGACCTTAAACCGTCCCCGTCCCCTAACCCTAACCCTAGCCCGAACCCTAACCCTAACCCTTCCCCGAAGCCTGACCCTCAGCCGTCCCCTAATCCTAACCCGTACACTGACACTAACCCGCGCCCTCACACGTTCGCTCCCCCTAGAGCGTGGTCGTACCCTCACCTGGACCCTAAACCGTCCCCGTCCCCTAACCCTAACCCTAGCCCGAACCCTAACCCTAACCCTTCCCCGAAGCCTGACCCTCAGCCGTCCCCTAATCCTAACCCGTACGCTGACACTAACCCGCGCCCTCACACGTACGCTCCCCCTAGAGCGTTGTCGTACCCTCACCTGGACCCTAAACCGTCCCCGTCCCCTAACCCTAACCCTAGCCCGAACCCTAACCCTAACCCTTCCCCGAAGCCTGACCCTCAGCCGTCCCCTAATCCTAACCCGTACGCTGACACTAACCCGCGCCCTCACACGTACGCTCCCCCTAGAGCGTTGTCGTACCCTCACCTGGACCCTAAACCGTCCCCGTCCCCTAACCCTAACCCTAGCCCGAACCCTTACCCTAAACCTTCCCCGAAGCCTGACCCTCAGCCGTCCCCTAATCCTAACCCGTACGCTGACACTAACCCGCGCCCTCACACGTACGCTCCCCCTAGAGCGTTGTCGTACCCTCACCTGGACCCTAAACCGTCCCCGTCCCCTAACCCTAACCCTAGCCCCAACCCTAACCCTAACCCTTCCCCGAAGCCTGACACTCAGCCGTCCCCAAATCCTAACCCGTACGCTGACACTAACCCGCGCCCTCACACGTACGCTCCCCCTAGAGCGTTGTCGTACCCTCACCTGGACCCTGAACCGTCCCCATCCCCTAACCCTAACCCTAGCCCGAACCCTAACCCTAACCCTTCCCCGAAGCCTGACCCTCAGCCGTCCCCTAATCCTAACCCGTACGCTGACACTAACCCGCGCCCAAACACATACACTCCCCCTAGAGCGTTGTCGTACCCTCACCTGGACCCTAAACCGTCCCCGTCCCCTAACCCTAACCCTAGCCCAAACCCTAACCCTAACCCTTCCCCGAAGCCTGACCCTCAGCCGTCCCCTAATCCTAACCCGTACGCTGACACTAACCCGCGCCCTCACACGTACGCTCCCCCTAGAGCGTTGTCGTACCCTCACCTGGACCCTAAACCGTCCCCGTCCCCTAACCCTAACCCTAGCCCGAACCCTAAACCTAACCCTTCCCCGAAGCCTGACCCTCAGCCGTCCCCTAATCCTAACCCGTACGCTGACACTAACCCGCGCCCTCACACGTACGCTCCCCCTAGAGCGTTGTCGTACCCTCACCTGGACCCTAAACCGTCCCCGTCCCCTAACCCTAACCCTAGCCCGAACCCTAACCCTAACCCTTCCCCGAAGCCTGACCCTCAGACGTCCCCTAATCCTAACCCGTACGCTGACACTAACCCGCGCCCTCACACGTACGCTCCCCCTAGAGCGTTGTCGTACCCTCACCTGGACCCTAAACCGTCCCCGTCCCCTAACCCTAACCCTAGCCTGAATCCTAACCCTAACCCTAGCCCGAACCCTAACCCTAACCCTTCCCCGAAGCCTGACCCTCAGCCGTCCCCTAATCCTAACCCGTACGCTGACACTAACCCGCGCCCTCACACGTACGCTCCCCCTAGAGCGTTGTCGTACCCTCACCTGGACCCTAAACCGTCCCCGTCCCCTAACCCTAACCCTAGCCCGAACCCTAACCCTAACCCTTCCCCGAAGCCTGACCCTCAGCCGTCCCTAATCCTAACCCGTACGCTGACACTAAGCCGCGCCCTCACACGTACGCTCCCCCTAGAGCGTTGTTGTACCCTCACCTGGACCCTAAACCGTCCCCGTCCCCTAACCCTAACCCTAGCCCGAACCCTAACCCTAACCCTTCCCCGAAGCCTGACCCTCAGCCGTCCCCTAATCCTAACCCGTACGCTGACACTAACCCGCGCCCTCACACGTACGCTCCCCCTAGAGCGTTGTCGTACCCTCACCTGGACCCTAAACCGTCCCCGTCCCCTAACCCTAACCCTAGCCCGAACCCTAACCCTAACCCTCCCCCGAAGCCTGACCGTCAGCCGTCCCCTAATCCTAACCCGTACGCTGACACTAACCCGCGCCCTCACACGTACGCTCCCCCTAGAGCGTTGTCGTACACTCACCTGGACCCTGAACCTTCCCCGTCCCCTAACCCTAACCCTAGCCCGAACCCTAACCCTAACCCTTCCCCGAAGCCTGACCCTCAGCCGTCCCCTAATCCTAACCCGTACGCTGACACTAACCCGCGCCCTCACACGTACGCTCCCCCTAGAGCGTTGTCGTACCCTCACCTGGACCCTGAACCGTCCCCGTCCCCTAACCCTAACCCTAGCCCGAACCCTAGCCCTAACCCTTCCCCGAAGCCTGACCCTCAGCCGACCTTAATCCTAAACCGTACGCTGACACTAACCCGCGCCCTCACACGTACGCTCCCCCTAGAGCGTTGTCGTACCCTCACCTGGACCCTAAACCGTCCCCGTCCCCTAACCCTAACCCTAGCCCGAACCCTAACCCTAACCCTTCCCCGAAGCCTGACCCTCACCCGTCCCCTAATCCTAACCCGTACGCTGACACTAACCCGCACCCTCACACGTACGCTCCCCCTAGAGCGTTGTCGTACCCTCACCTGGACCCTAAACCGTCCCCGTCCCCTAACCCTAACCCTAGCCCGAACCCTAGCCCTAACCCTTCCCCGAAGCCTGACCCTCAGCCGTCCCCTAATCCTAACCCGTACGCTGACACTAACCCGCGCCCTCACACGTACGCTCCCCCTAGAGCGTTGTCGTACCCTCACCTGGACCCTGAACCGTCCCCGTCCCCTAACCCTAACCCTAGCCCGAACCCTAACCCTAACCCTTCCCCGAAGCCTGACCCTCAGCCGTCCCCTAATCCTAACCCGTACGCTGACACTAACCCGCGCCCTCACACGTACGCTCCCCCTAGAGCGTTAACGTACCCTCACCTGGACCCTGAACCGTCCCCGTCCCCTAACCCTAACCCTAGCCCCAACCCTAACCCTAACCCTTCCCCGAAGCCTGACCCTCAGCCGTCCCCAAATCCTAACCCGTACGCTGACACTAACCCGCGCCCTCACACGTACGCTCCCCCTAGAGCGTTGTCGTACCCTCACCTGGACCCTGAACCGTCCCCATCCCCTAACCCTAACCCTAGCCCGAACCCTAACCCTAACCCTTCCCCGAAGCCTGACCCTCAGCCGTCGCCTAATCCTAACCCGTACGCTGACACTAACCCGCGCCCTCACACGTACGCTCCCCCTAGAGCGTTGTCGTACCCTCACCTGGACCCTAAACCGTCCCCGTCCCCTAACCCTAACCCTAGCCCGAACCCTAACCCTAACCCTTCCCCGAAGTCTGACCCTCAGCCGTCCCCTAATCCTAACCCGTACGCTGACACTAACCCACGCCCTCACACGTACGCTCCCCCTAGAGCGTTGTCGTACCCTCACCTGGACCCTAAACCGTCCCCGTCCCCTAACCCTAACCCTAGCCCGAACCCTAACCCTAACCCTTCCCCGAAGCCTGACCCTCAGCCGTCCCCTAATCCTAACCCGTACGCTGACACTAACCCGCGCCCTCACACGTACGCTCCCCCTAGAGCGTTGTCGTACCCTCACCTGGACCCTAAACCGTCCCCGTCCCCTAACCCTAACCCTAGCCTGAACCCTAAACCTAACCCTCCCCCGAAGCCTGACCCTCAGCCGTCCCCTAATCCTAACCCGTACGCTGACACTAACCCGCGCCCTCACACGTACGCTCCCCCTAGAGCGTTGTCGTACCCTCACCTGGACCCTAAACCGTCCCCGTCCCCTAACCCTAACCCTAGCCCGAACCCTAACCCTAACCCTTCCCCGAAGCCTGACCCTCAGCCGTCCCCTAATCCTAACCCGTACGCTGACACTAACCCGCGCCCCCACACGTACGCTGCCCCTAGAGCGTTGTCGTACCCTCACCTGGACCCTGAACCGTCCCCGTCCCCTAACCCTAACCCTAGCCCGAACCCTAACCCTAAACCTTCCCCGAAGCTTGACCCTCAGCCGTCCCCTAATCCTAACCCGTACGCTGACACTAACCCGCGCCCTCACACGTACGCTCCCCCTAGAGCGTTGTCGTACCCTCACCTGGACCCTGAACCGTCCCCGTCCCCTAACCCTATCCCTAGCCCGAACCCTAGACCTAACCCTTCCCCGAAGCCTGACCCTCAGCCGTCCCCTAATCCTAACCCGTACGCTGACACTAACCCGCGCCCTCACACGTACGCTCCGCCTAGAGCGTTGTCGTACCCTCACCTGGACCCTAAACCGTCCCCGTCCCCTAACCCTAACCCTAGCCCGAACCCTAACCCTAACCCTTCCCCGAAGCCTGACCCTCAGCCGTCCCCTAATCCTAACCCGTACGCTGACACTAACCCGCGCCCTCACACGTACGCTCCCCCTAGAGCGTTGTCGTACCCTCACCTGGACCCTAAACCGTCCCCGTACCCTAACCCTAACCCTAGCCCGAACCCTAACCCTAACCCTTCCCCGAAGCCTGACCCTCAGCCGTCCCCTAATCCTAACCCGTACGCTGACACTAACCCGCGCCCTCACACGTACGCTCCCCCTAGAGCGTTGTCGTACCCTCACCTGGACCCTAAACCGTCCCCGTCCCCTAACCCTAACCCTAGCCCGAACCCTAACCCTAACCCTTCCCCGAAGCCTGACCCTCAGCCGTCCCCTAATCCTAACCCGTACGCTGACACTAACCCGCGCCCTCACACGTACACTCCCCCTAGAGCGTTGTCGTACCCTCACCTGGACCCTAAACCGTCCCCGTCCCCTAATCCTAACCCTAGCCCGAACCCTAACCCTAACCCTTCCCCGAAGCCTGACCCTCAGCCGTCCCCTAATCCTAACCCGTACGCTGACACTAACCCGCGCCCTCACACGTACGCTCCCCCTAGAGCGTTGTCGTACCCTCACCTGGACCCTGAACCGTCCCCGTCCCCTAACCCTAACCCTAGCCCGAACCCTAACCCTAACCCTTCCCCGAAGCCTGACCCTCAGCCGTCCCCTAATCCTAACCCGTACGCTGACACTAACCCGCGCCCTCACACGTACGCTCCACCTAGAGCGTTGTCGTACCCTCACCTGGACCCTGAACCGTCCCCGTCCCCTAACCCTAACCCTAGCCCGAACCCTAACCCTAACCCTTCCCCGAAGCCTGACCCTCAGCCGTCCCCTAATCCTAACCCGTACGCTGACACTAACCCACGCCCTCACACGTACGCTCCCCCTAGAGCGTTGTCGTACCCTCACCTGGACCCTGAACCGTCCCCGTCCCCTAACCCTAACCCTAGCCCGAACCCTAACCCTAACCCTTCCCCGAAGCCTGACCCTCAGCCGTCCCCTAATCCTAACCCGAACGCTGACACTAACCCGCTCCCTCACACGTACGCTCCCCCTAGAGCGTTGTCGTACCCTCATCTGGACCCTAAACCGTCCCCATCCCCTAACCCTAACCCTAGCCCGAACCCTAACCCTAACCCTTCCCCGAAGCCTGACCCTCAGCCGTCCCCTAATCCTAACCCGTACGCTGACACTAACCCGCGCCCTCACACGTACGCTCCCCCTAGAGCGTTGTCGTACCCTCACCTGGACACTAAACCGTCCCCGTCCCCTAACCCTAACCCTAGCCCGAACCCTAACCCTAACCCTTCCCCGAAGCCTGACCCTCAGCCGTCCCCTAATCCTAACCCGTACGCTGACACTAACCCGCGCCCTCACACGTACGCTCCCCCTAGAGCGTTGTCGTACCCTCACCTGGACCCTAAACCGTCCCCGTCCCCTAACCCTAACCCTAGCCCGAACCCTAACCCTAACCCTTCCCCGAAGCCTGACCCTCAGCCGTCCCCTAATCCTAACCCGTACGCTGACACTAACCCGCGCCCTCACACGTACGCTCCCCCTAGAGCGTTGTCGTACCCTCACCTGGACCCTAAACCGTCCCCGTCCCCTAACCCTAACCCTAGCCCGAACCCTAACCCTAACCCTTCCCCGAAGCCTGACCCTCAGCCGTCCCCTAATCCTAACCCGTACGCTGACACTAACCCGCGCCCTCACACGTACGCTCCCCCTAGAGCGTTGTCGTACCCTCACCTGGACCCTAAACCGTCCCCGTCCCCTAACCCTAACCCTAGCCCGAACCCTAACCCTAACCCTTCCCCGAAGCCTGACCCTCAGCCGTCCCCTAATCCTAACCCGTACGCTGACACTAACCCGCGCCCTCACACGTACGCTCCCCCTAGAGCGTTGTCGTACCCTCACCTGGACCCTAAAACGTCCCCGTCCCCTAACCCTAACCCTAGCCCGAACCCTAACCGTAACACTTCCCCGAAGCCTGACCCTCAGCCGTCCCCTAATCCTAACCCGTACGCTGACACTAACCCGCGCCCTCACACGTACGCTCCCCCTAGAGCGTTGTCGTACCCTCACCTGGACCCTGAACCGTCCCCGTCCCCTAACCCTAACCCTAGCCCCAACCCTAACCCTAACCCTTCCCCGAAGCCTGACCCTCAGCCGTCCCCAAATCCTAACCCGTACGCTGACACTAACCCCCGCCCTCACACGTACGCTCCCCCTAGAGCGTTGTCGTACCCTCACCTGGACCCTGAACCGTCCCCATCCCCTAACCCTAACCCTAGCCCGAACCCTAACCCTAACCCTTCCCCGAAGCCTGACCCTCAGCCGTCCCCTAATCCTAACCCGTACGCTGACACTAACCCGCGCCCTCACACGTACGCTCCCCCTAGAGCGTTGTCGTACCCTCACCTGGACCCTAAACCGTCCCCGTCCCCTAACCCTAACCCTAGCCCGAACCCTAACCCTAACCCTTCCCCGAAGCCTGACCCTCAGCCGTCCCCTAATCCTAACCCGTACGCTGACACTAACCCGCGCCCTCACACGTACGCTCCCCCTAGAGCGTTGTCGTACCCTCACCTGGACCCTAAACCGTCCCCGTCCCCTAACCCTAACCCTAGCCCGAACCCTAACCCTAACCCTTCCCCGAAGCCTGACCCTCAGCCGTCCCCTAATCCTAACCCGTACGCTGACACTAACCCGCGCCCTCACACGTACGCTCCCCCTAGAGCGTTGTCGTACCCTCACCTGGACCCTAAACCGTCCCCGTCCCCTAACCCTAACCCTAGCCCGAACCCTAACCCTAACCCTTCCCCGAAACCTGACCCTCAGCCGTCCCCTAATCCTAACCCGTACGCTGACACTAACCCGCGCCCTCACACGTACGCTCCCCCTAGAGCGTTGTCGTACCCTCACCTGGACCCTAAACCGTCCCCGTCCCCTAACCCTAACCCTAGCCCGAACCCTAACCCTAACCCTTCCCCGAAGCCTGACACTCAGCCGTCCCCTAATCCTAACCCGTACGCTGACACTAACCCGCGCCCTCACACGTACGCTCCCCCTAGAGCGTTGTCGTACCCTCACCTGGACCCTAAACCGTCCCCGTCCCCTAACCCTAACCCTAGCCCGAACCCTAACCCTAACCCTTCCCCGAAGCCTGACCCTCAGCCGTCCCCTAATCCTAACCCGTACGCTGACACTAACCCGCGCCCTCACACGTACGCTCCCCCTAGAGCGTTGTCGTACCCTCACCTGGACCCTAAACCGTCCCCGTCCCCTAACCCTAACCCTAGCCCGAACCTTAACCCTAACCCTTCCCCGAAGCCTGACCCTCAGCCGTCCCCTAATCCTAACCCGAACGCTGACACTAACCCGCGCCCTCACACGTACGCTCCCCCTAGAGCGTTGTCGTACCCTCACCTGGACCCTAAACCGTCCCCGTCCCCTAACCCTAACCCTAGCCCGAACCCTAACCCTAACCTTTCCCCGAAGCCTGACCCTCAGCCGTCCCCTAATCCTAACCCGTACGCTGACACTAACCCGCGCCCTCACACGTACGCTCCCCCTAGAGCGTTGTCGTACCCTCACATGGACCCTGAACCGTCCCCGTCCCCTAACCCTAACCCTAGCCCCAACCCTAACCCTAACACTTCCCCGAAGCCTGACCCTCACCCGTCCCCTAATCCTAACCCGTACGCTGACACTAACCCGCGCCCTCACACGTACGCTCCCCCTAAAGCGTTGTCGTACCCTCACCTGGACCCTAAACCGTCCCCATCCCCTAACCCTAACCCTAGCCCGAACCCTAACCCTAACCCTTCCCCGAAGCCTGACCCTCAGCCGTCCCCTAATCCTAACCCGTACGCTGACACTAACCCGCGCCCTCACACGTACGCTCCCCCTAGAGCGTTGTCGTACCCTCACCTGGACCCTAAACCGTCCCCGTCCCCTAACCCTAACCCTAGCCCCAACCCTAACCCTAACCCTTCCCCGAAGCCTGACGCTCAGCCGACCCCTAATCCTAACCCGTACGCTGACACTAACCCGCGCCCTCACACGTACGCTCCCCCTAGAGCGTTGTCGTACCCTCACCTGGACCCTGAACCGTCCCCGTCCCCTAACCCTAACCCTAGCCCGAACCCTAACCCTAACCCTTTCCCGAAGCCTGACCCTCAGCCGTCCCCTAATCCTAACCCGTACGCTGACACTAACCCGCGCCCTCACACGTACGCTCCCCCTAGAGCGTTGTCGTACCCTCACCTGGACCCTAAACCGTCCCCGTCCCCTAACCCTAACCCTAGCCCGAACCCTAACCCTAACCCTTCCCCGAAGCCTGACCCTCAGCCGTCCCCTAATCCTAACCCGTACGCTGACACTAACCCGCGCCCTCACACGTACGCTCCCCCTAGAGCGTTGTCGTACCCTCACCTTGACCCTAAACCGTCCCCGTCCCCTAACCCTAACCCTAGCCCGAACCCTAAACCTAACCCTTCCCCGAAGCCTGACCCTCAGCCGTCCCCTAATCCTAACCCGTACGCTGACACTACCCCGCGCCCTCACACATACGCTCCCCCTAGAGCGTTGTCGTACCCTCACCTGGACCCTAAACCGTCCCCGTCCCCTAACCCTAAACCTAGACCGAACCCTAACCCTAACCCTTCCCCGAAGCCTGACCCTCAGCCGTCCCCTAATCCTAACCCGTACGCTGACACTAACCCGCGCCCTCACACGTACGCTCCCCCTAGAGCGTTGTCGTACCCTCACCTGGACCCTAAACCGTCCCCGTCCCCTAACCCTAACCCTAGCCCGAACCCTAACCCTAACACTTCCCCGAAGCCTGACCCTCAGCCGTCCCCTAATCCTAACCCGTACGCTGACACTAACCCGCGCCCTCACACGTACGCTCCCCCTAGAGCGTTGTCGTACCCTCACCTGGACCCTAAACCGTCCCCGTCCCCTAACCCTAACCCTAGCCCGAACCTTAACCCTAACCCTAACCCTTCCCCGAAGCCTGACCCTCAGCCGTCCCCTAATCCTAACCCGTACGCTGACACTAACCCGCGCCCTCACACGTACGCTCCCCCTAGAGCGTTGTCGTACCCTCACCTGGACCCTAAACCGTCCCCGTCCCCTAACCCTAACCCTAGCCCGAACCCTAACCCTAACCCTTCCCCGAAGCCTGACCCTCAGCCGTCCCCTAATCCTAACCCGTACGCTGACACTAACCCGCGCCCTCACACGTACGCTCCCCCTAGAGCGTTGTCGTACCCTCACCTGGACCCTAAACCGTCCCCATCCCCTAACCCTAACCCTAGCCCGAACCCTAACCCTAACCCTTCCCCGAAGCCTGACCCTCAGCCGTCCCCTAATCCTAACCCGTACGCTGACACTAACCCGCGCCCTCACATGTACGCTCCCCCTAGAGCGTTGTCGTACCCTCACCTGGACCCTAAACCGTCCCCGTCCCCTAACCCTAACCCTAGCCCGAACCCTAACCCTAACCCTTCCCCGAAGCCTGACCCTCAGCCGTCCCCTAATCCTAACCCGTACGCTGACACTAACCCGCGCCCTCACACATACGCTCCCCCTAGAGCGTTGTCGTACCCTCACCTGGACCCTAAACCGTCTCCGTCCCCTAACCCTAACCCTAGCCCGAACCCTAACCCTAACCCTTCCCCGAAGCCTGACCCTCAGCCGTCCCCTAATCCTAACCCGTACGCTGACACTAACCCGCGCCCTCACACGTACGCTCCCCCTAGAGCGTTGTCGTACCCTCACCTGGACCCTAAACCGTCCCCGTCCCCTAACCCTAACCCTAGCCCGAACCCTAACCCTAACCCTTCCCCGAAGCCTGACCCTCAGCCGTCCCCTAATCCTAACCCGTACGCTGACACTATCCCGCGCCCTCACACGTACGCTCCCCCTAGAGCGTTGTCGTACCCTCACCTGGACCCTAAACCGTCCCCGTCCCCTAACCCTAACCCTAGCCCGAACCCTAACCCTAACCCTTCCCCGAAGCCTGACCCTCAGCCGTCCCCTAATCCTAACCCGTACGCTGACACTTCCCCGCGCCCTCACACATACACTCCACCTACAGCGTTGTCGTACCCTCACCTGGACCCTGAACCGTCCCCGTCCCCTAACCCTAACCCTAGCCCGAACCCTAACCCTAAGCCTTCCCCGAAGCCTGACCCTCAGCCGTCCCCTAATCCTAACCCGTACGCTGACACTAACCCGCGCCCTCACTCGTACGCTCCCCCTAGAGCGTTGTCGTACCCTCACCTGGACCCTAAACCGTCCCCGTCCCCTAACCCTAACCCTAGCCCGAAGCCTAACCCTAACCCTTCCCCGAAGCCTGACCCTCAGCCATCCCCTAATCCTAACCCGTACGCTGACACTAACCCGCGCCCTAACACGTACGCTCCCCCTAGAGCGTTGTCGTACCCTCACCTGGACCCTAAACCGTCCCCGTCCCCTAACCCTAACCCTAGCACGAACCCTAACCCTAACCCTTCCCCGAAGCCTGACCCTCAGCCGTCCCCTAATCCTAACCCCTACGCTGACACTAACCTGCGCCCTCACACGTACGCTCCACCTAGAGCGTTGTCGTACCCTCACCTGGACCCTAAACCGTCCCCGTCCCCTAACCCTAACCCTAGCCCGAACCCTAACCCTAACCCTTCCCCGAAGCCTGACCCTCAGCCGTCCCCTAATCCTAACCCGTACGCTGACACTAACCCGCGCCCTCACACGTACGCTCCCCCTAGAGCGTTGTCGTACCCTCACCTGGACCCTAAACCGTCCCCGCCCCCTAACCCTAGCCCGAACCCTAACCCTAACCCTTCCCCGAAGCCTGACCCTCAGCCGTCCCCTAATCCTAACCCGTACGCTGACACTAACCCGCGCCCACACACGTACGCTCCCCCTAGAGCGTTGTCATACCCTCACCTGGACCCTAAACCGTCCCCGTCCCCTAACCCTAACCCTAGCCCGAACCCTAAACCTAACCCTTCCCCGAAGCCTGACCCTCAGCCGTCCCCTAATCCTAACCCGTACGCTGACACTAACCCGCGCCCTCACACGTACGCTCCCCCTAGAGCGTTGTCGTACACACACCTGGACCCTAAACCGTCCCCGTCCCCTAACCCTAACCCTAGCCCGAACCCTAACCCTAACACTTCCCCGAAGCCTGACCCTCAGCCGTCCCCTAATCCTAACCCGTACGCTGACACTAACCCGCGCCCTCACACGTACGCTCCCCCTAGAGCGTTGTCGTACCCTCACCTGGACCCTAAACCGTCCCCGTCCCCTAACCCTAACCCTAGCCCGAACCCTAACCCTAACCCTTCCCCGAAGCCTGACCCTCAGCCGTCCCCTAACCCTAACCCGTACGCTGACACTAACCCGCGCCCTCACACGTAAGCTCCCCCTAGAGCGTTGTCGTACCCTCACCTGGACCCTAAACCGTCCCCGTCCCCTAACCCTAACCCTAGCCCGAACCTTAACCCTAACCCTTCCCCGAAGCCTGACCCTCAGCCGTCCCCTAATCCTAACCCGTACGCTTACACTAACCCGCGCCCTCACACGTACGCTCCCCCTAGAGGGTTGTCGTACCCTCACCTGGACCCTAAACCGTCCCCGTCCCCTAACCCTAACCCTAGCCCGAACCCTAACCCTAACCCTTCCCCGAAGCCTGACCCTCAGCCGTCCCCTAATCCTAACCCGTACGCTGACACTAACCCGCGCCCTCACACGTACGCTCCCCCTAGAGCGTTGTCGTACCCTCACCTGGACCCTAAACCGTCCCCGTCCCCTAACCCTAACCCTAGCCCGAACCCTAAACCTAACCCTTCCCCGAAGCCTGACCCTCAGCCGTCCCCTAATCCTAACCCGTACGCTGACACTAACCCGCGCCCTCACACGTACGCTCCCCCTAGAGCGTTGTCGTACCCTCACCTGGACCCTAAACCGTCCCCGTCCCCTAACCCTAACCCTAGCCCGAACCCTAACCCTAACCCTTCCCCGAAGCCTGACCCTCAGCCGTCCCCTAATCCTAACCCGTACGCTGACACTAACCCGCGCCCTCACACGTACGCTCCCCCTAGAGCGTTGTCGTACCCTCACCTGGACCCTAAACCGTCCCCATCCCCTAACCCTAACCCTAGCCCGAACCCTAACCCTAACCCTTCCCCGAAGCCTGACCCTCAGCCGTCCCCTAATCCTAACCCGTACGCTGACACTAACCCGCGCCCTCACACGTACGCTCCCCCTAGAGCGTTGTCGTACCCTCACCTGGACCCTAAACCGTCCCCGTCCCCTAACCCTAACCCTAGCCCGAACCCTAACCCTAACCCTTCCCCGAAGCCTGACCCTCAGCCGTCCCCTAATCCTAACCCGTACGCTGACACTAACCCGCGCCCTCACACGTACGCTCCCCCTAGAGCGTTGTCGTACCCTCACCTGGACCCTAAACCGTCCCCGTCCCCTAACCCTAACCCTAGCCCGAACCCTAACCCTAACCCTTCCCCGAAACCTGAACCTCAGCCGTCCCCTAATCCTAACCCGTACGCTGACACTAACCCGCGCCCTCACACGTACGCTCCCCCTAGAGCGTTGTCGTACCCTCACCTGGACCCTAAACCGTCCCCGTCCCCTAACCCTAACCCTAGCCCGAACCCTAACCCTAACCCTTCCCCGAAGCCTGACCCTCAGCCGTCCCCTAATCCTAACCCGTACGCTGACACTAACCCGCGCCCTCACACGTACGCTCCCCCTAGAGCGTTGTCGTACCCTCACCTGGACCCTGAACCGTCCCCGTCCCCTACCCTAACCCTAGCCCGAACCCTAACCCTAACCCTTCCCCGAAGCCTGACCCTCAGCCGTCCCCTAATCCTAACCCGTACGCTGACACTAACCCGCGCCCTCACATGTACGCTCCCCCTAGAGCGTTGTCGTACCCTCACCTGGACCCTAAACCGTCCCCGTCCCCTAACCCTAACCCTAGCCCGAACCCTAACCCTAACCCTTCCCCGAAGCCTGACCCTCAGCCGTCCCCTAATCCTAACCCGTACGCTGACACTAACCCGCGCCCTCACACGTACGCTCCCCCTAGAGCGTTGTCGTACCCTCACCTGGACCCTAAACCGTCCCCGTCCCCTAACCCTAACCCTAGCCCGAACCCTAACCCTAACCCTTCCCCGAAACCTGACCCTCAGCCGTCCCCTAATCCTAACCCGTACGCTTACACTAACCCGCGCCCTCACACGTACGCTCCCCCTAGAGCGTTGTCGTACCCTCACCTGGACCCTAAACCGTCCCCGTCCCCTAACCCTAACCCTAGCCCGAACCCTAACCCTAACCCTTCCCCGAAGCCTGACCCTCAGCCGTCCCCTAATCCTAACCCATACGCTGACACTAACCCGCGCCCTCACACATACGCTCCCCCTAGAGCGTTGTCGTACCCTCACCTGGACCCTAAACCGTCTCCGTCCCCTAACCCTAACCCTAGCCCGAACCCTAACCCTAACCCTTCCCCGAAGCCTGACCCTCAGCCGTCCCCTAATCCTAACCCGTACGCTGACACTAACCCGCGCCCTCACACGTACGCTCCCCCTAGAGCGTTGTCGTACCCTCACCTGGACCCTAAACCGTCCCCGTCCCCTAACCCTAACCCTAGCCCGAACCCTAACCCTAACCCTTCCCCGAAGCCTGACCCTCAGCCGTCCCCTAATACTAACACGTACGCTGACACTAACCCGCGCCCTCACACGTACGCTCCCCCTAGAGCGTTGTCGTACCCTCACCTGGACCCTAAACCGTCCCCGTCCCCTAACCCTAACCCTAGCCCGAACCCTAACCCTAACCCTTCCCCGAAGCCTGACCCTCAGCCGTCCCCTAATCCTAACCCGTACGCTGACACTAACCCGCGCCCTCACACGTACGCTCCCCCTAGAGCGTGGTCGTACCCTCACCTGGACCCTAAACCGTCCCCATCCCCTAACCCTAACCCTAGCCCGAACCCTAACCCTAACCCTTCCCCGAAGCCTGACCCTCAGCCGTCCCCTAATCCTAACCCGTACGCTGACACTATCCCGCGCCCTCACACGTACGCTCCCCCTAGAGCGTTGTCGTACCCTCACCTGGACCCTAAACCGTCCCCGTCCCCTAACCCTAACCCTAGCCCAAACCCTAACCCTAACCCTTCCCCGAAGCCTGACCCTCAGCCGTCCCCTAATCCTAACCCGTACGCTGACACTTCCCCGCGCCCTCACACATACACTCCACCTACAGCGTTGTCGTACCCTCACCTGGACCCTGAACCGTCCCCGTCCCCTAACCCTAACCCTAGCCCGAACCCTAACCCTAACCCTTCCCCGAAGCCTGACCCTCAGCCGTCCCCTAATCCTAACCCGTACGCTGACACTAACCCGCGCCCTCACTCGTACGCTCCCCCTAGAACGTTGTCGTACCCTCACCTGGACCCTAAACCGTCCCCGTCCCCTAACCCTAACCCTAGCCCGAACCCTAACCCTAACCCTTCCCCGAAGCCTGACCCTCAGCCATCCCCTAATCCTAACCCGTACGCTGACACTAACCCGCGCCCTAACACGTACGCTCCCCCTAGAGCGTTGTCGTACCCTCACCTGGACCCTAAACCGTCCCCGTCCCCTAACCCTAACCCTAGCACGAACCCTAACCCTAACCCTTCCCCGAAGCCTGACCCTCACCCGTCCCCTAATCCTAACCCGTACGCTGACACTAACCCGCACCCTCACATGTATGCTCCCCCTAGAGCGTTGTCGTACCCTCACCTGGACCCTAAACCGTCCCCGTCCCCTAACCCTAACCCTAGCCCGCACCCTAACCCTAACCCTTCCCCGAAGCCTGACCCTCAGCCGTCCCCTAATCCTAACCCGTACGCTGACACTAAACCGCGCTCTCACACGTACGCTCCCCCTAGAGCGTTGTCGTACCCTCACCTGGACCCTAAACCGTCCCCGTCCCCTAACCCTAACCCTAGCCCGAACCCTAACCCTAACCCTTCCCCGAAGCCTGACCCTCAGCCGTCCCCTAATACTAACCCGTACGCTGACACTAACCCGCGCCCTCACACGTACGCTCCCCCTAGAGCGTTGTCGTACCCTCACCTGGACCCTAAACCGTCCCCGTCCCCTAACCCTAACCCTAGCCCGAACCCTAACCCTAACCCTTCCCCGAAGCCTGACCCTCAGCCGTCCCGTAATCCTAACCCGTACGCTGACACTAACCCGCGCCCTCACACGTACGCTCCCCCTAGAGCGTTGTCGTACCCTCACCTGGACCCTGAACCATCCCCGTCCCCTAACCCTAACCCTAGCCCGAACCCTAGCCCTAACCCTTCCCCGAAGCCTGACCCTCAGCCGTCCCCTAATCCTAACCCCTACGCTGACACTAACCTGCGCCCTCACACGTACGCTCCACCTAGAGCGTTGTCGTACCCTCACCTGGACCCTAAACCGTCCCCGTCCCCTAACCCTAACCCTAGCCCGAACCCTAACCCTAACCCTTCCCCGAAGCCTGACCCTCAGCCGTCCCCTAATCCTAACCCGTACGCTGACACTAACCCGCGCCCTCACACGTACGCTCCCCCTAGAGCGTTGTCGTACCCTCACCTGGACCCTAAACCGTCCCCGTCCCCTAACCCTAGCCCGAACCCTAACCCTAACCCTTCCCCGAAGCCTGACCCTCAGCCGTCCCCTAATCCTAACCCGTACGCTGACACTAACCCGCGCCCTCACACGTACGCTCCCCCTAGAGCGTTGTCGTACCCTCACCTGGACCCTGAACCGTCCCCGTCCCCTAACCCTAACCCTAGCCCGAACCCTAACCCTAACCCTTCCCCGAAGCCTGACCCTCAGCCGTCCCCTAATCCTAACCCGTACGCTGACACTAACCCGCGCCCTCACACGTACGCTCCCCCTAGAGCGTTGTCGTACCCTCACCTGGACCCTGAACCGTCCCCGTCCCCTAACCCTAACCCTAGCCCCAACCCTAACCCTAACCCTTCCCCGAAGCCTGACCCTCAGCCGTCCCCAAATCTTAACCCGTACGCTGACACTAACCCGCGCCCTCACACGTACGCTCCCCCTAGAGCGTTGTCGTACCCTCACCTGGACCCTGAACCGTCCCCATCCCCTAACCCTAACCCTAGCCCGAACCCTAACCCTAACCCTTCCCCGAAGCCTGACCCTCAGCCGTCCCCTAATCCTAACCCGTACGCTGACACTAACCCGCGCCCTCACACATACGCTCCCCCTAGAGCGTTGTCGTACCCTCACCTGGACCCTAAACCGTCCCCGTCCCCTAACCCTAACCCTAGCCCGAACCCTAACCCTAACACTTCCCCGAAGCCTGACCCTCAGCCGTCCCCTAATCCTAACCCGTACGCTGACACTAACCCGCGCCCTCACACGTACGCTCCCCCTAGAGCGTTGTCGTACCCTCACCTGGACCCTAAACCGTCCCCGTCCCCTAACCCTAACCCTAGCCCGAACCCTAACCCTAACCCTTCCCCGAAGCCTGACCCTCAGCCGTCCCCTAATCCTAACCCGTACGCTGACACTAACCCGCGCCCTCACACGTACGCTCCCCCTAGAGCGTTGTCGTACCCTCACCTGGACCCTAAACCGTCCCCGTCCCCTAACCCTAACCCTAGCCCGAACCCTAACCCTAACCCTTCCCCGAAACCTGAACCTCAGCCGTCCCCTAATCCTAACCCGTACGCTGACACTAACCCGCGCCCTCACACGTACGCTCCCCCTAGAGCGTTGTCGTACCCTCACCTGGACCCTAAACCGTCCCCGTCCCCTAACCCTAACCCTAGCCCGAACCCTAACCCTAACCCTTCCCCGAAGCCTGACCCTCAGCCGTCCCCTAATCCTAACCCGTACGCTGACACTAACCCGCGCCCTCACACGTACGCTCCCCCTAGAGCGTTGTCGTACCCTCACCTGGACCCTGAACCGTCCCCGTCCCCTAACCCTAACCCTAGCCCCAACCCTAACCCTAACCCTTCCCCGAAGCCTGACCCTCAGCCGTCCCCTAATCCTAACCTGTACGCTGACACTAACCCGCGCCCTCACACGTACGCTCCCCCTAGAGCGTTGTCGTACCCTCACCTGGACCCTAAACCGTCCCCATCCCCTAACCCTAACCCTAGCCCGAACCCTAACCCTAACCCTTCCCCGAAGCCTGACCCTCAGCCGTCCCCTAATCCTAACCCGTACGCTGACACTAACCCGCGCCCTCACACGTACGCTCCCCCTAGAGCGTTGTCGTACCCTCACCTGGACCCTGAACCGTCCCCGTCCCCTAACCCTAACCCTAGCCCGAACCCTAACCCTAACCCTTCCCCGAAGCCTGACCCTCAGCCGTCCCCTAATCCTAACCCGTACGCTGACACTAACCCGCGCCCTCACTCGTACGCTCCCCCTAGAACGTTGTCGTACCCTCACCTGGACCCTAAACCGTCCCCGTCCCCTAACCCTAACCCTAGCCCGAACCCTAACCCTAACCCTTCCCCGAAGCCTGACCCTCAGCCATCCCCTAATCCTAACCCGTACGCTGACACTAACCCGCGCCCTCACACGTACGCTCCCCCTAGAGCGTTGTCGTACCCTCACCTGGACCCTAAACCGTCCCCGTCCCCTAACCCTAGCCCGAACCCTAACCCTAACCCTTCCCCGAAGCCTGACCCTCAGCCGTCCCCTAATCCTAACCAGTACGCTGACACTAACCCGCGCCCTCACACGTACGCTCCCCCTAGAGCATTGTCGTACCCTCACCTGGACCCTAAACCGTCCCCGTCCCCTAACCCTAACCCTAGCCCGAACCCTAAACCTAACCCTTCCCCGAAGCCTGACCCTCAGCCGTCCCCTAATCCTAACCCGTACGCTGACACTAACCCGCGCCCTCACACGTACGCTCCCCCTAGAGCGTTGTCGTACCCTCACCTGGACCCTAAACCGTCCCCGTCCCCTAACCCTAACCCTAGCCCGAACCCTAACCCTAACCCTTCCCCGAAGCCTGACCCTCAGCCGTCCTCTAATCCTAACCCGTACGCTGACACTAACCCGCGCCCTCACACGTACGCTCCCCCTAGAGCATTGTCGTACCCTCACCTGGACCCTAAACCGTCCCCGTCCCCTAACCCTAACCCTAGCCCGAACCTTAACCCTAACCCTAACCCTTCCCCGAAGCCTGACCCTCAGCCGTCCCCTAATCCTAACCCGTACGCTGACACTAACCCGCGCCCTCACACGTACGCTCCCCCTAGAGCGTTGTCGTACCCTCACCTGGACCCTAAACCGTCCCCATCCCCTAACCCTAACCCTAGCCCGAACCCTAACCCTAACCCTTCCCCGAAGCCTGACCCTCAGCCGTCCCCTAATCCTAACCCGTACGCTGACACTAACCCGCGCCCTCACACGTACGATCCCCCTAGAGCGTTGTCGTACCCTCACCTGGACCCTAAACCGTCCCCATCCCCTACCCTAACCCTAGCCCGAACCCTAACCCTAACCCTTCCCCGAAGCCTGACCCTCAGCCGTCCCCTAATCCTAACCCGTACGCTGACACTAACCCGCGCCCTCACACGTACGCTCCCCCTAGAGCGTTGTCGTACCCTCACCTGGACCCTAAACCGTCCCCGTCCCCTAACCCTAACCCTAGCCCGAACCCTAACCCTAAGCCTTCCCCGAAGCCTGACCCTCAGCCGTCCCCTAATCCTAACCCGTACGCTGACACTAACCCGCGCCCTCACACATACGCTCCCCCTAGAGCGTTGTCGTACCCTCACCTGGACCCTAAACCGTCTCCGTCCCCTAACCCTAACCCTAGCCCGAACCCTAACCCTAACCCTTCCCCGAAGCCTGACCCTCAGCCGTCCCCTAATCCTAACCCGTACGCTGACACTAACCCGCGCCCTCACACGTACGCTCCCCCTAGAGCGTTGTCGTACCCTCACCTGGACCCTAAACCGTCCCCGTCCCCTAACCCTAACCCTAGCCCGAACCCTAACCCTAACCCTTCCCCGAAGCCTGACCCTCAGCCGTCCCCTAATACTAACACGTACGCTGACACTAACCCGCGCCCTCACACGTACGCTCCCCCTAGAGCGTTGTCGTACCCTCACCTGGACCCTAAACCGTCCCCGTCCCCTAACCCTAACCCTAGCCCGAACCCTAACCCTAACCCTTCCCCGAAGCCTGACCCTCAGCCGTCCCCTAATCCTAACCCGTACGCTGACACTAACCCGCGCCCTCACACGTACGCTCCCCCTAGAGCGTGGTCGTACCCTCACCTGGACCCTAAACAGTCCCCATCCCCTAACCCTAACCCTAGCCCGAACCCTAACCCTAACCCTTCCCCGAAGCCTGACCCTCAGCCGTCCCCTAATCCTAACCCGTACGCTGACACTATCCCGCGCCCTCACACGTACGCTCCCCCTAGAGCGTTGTCGTACCCTCACCTGGACCCTAAACCGTCCCCGTCCCCTAACCCTAACCCTAGCCCGAACCCTAACCCTAACCCTTCCCCGAAGCCTGACCCTCAGCCGTCCCCTAATCCTAACCCGTACGCTGACACTTCCCCGCGCCCTCACACATACACTCCACCTACAGCGTTGTCGTACCCTCACCTGGACCCTGAACCGTCCCCGTCCCCTAACCCTAACCCTAGCCCGAACCCTAACCCTAACCCTTCCCCGAAGCCTGACCCTCAGCCGTCCCCTAATCCTAACCCGTACGCTGACACTAACCCGCGCCCTCACTCGTACGCTCCCCCTAGAACGTTGTCGTACCCTCACCTGGACCCTAAACCGTCCCCGTCCCCTAACCCTAACCCTAGCCCGAACCCTAACCCTAACCCTTCCCCGAAGCCTGACCCTCAGCCATCCCCTAATCCTAACCCGTACGCTGACACTAACCCGCGCCCTAACACGTACGCTCCCCCTAGAGCGTTGTCGTACCCTCACCTGGACCCTAAACCGTCCCCGTCCCCTAACCCTAACCCTAGCACGAACCCTAACCCTAACCCTTCCCCGAAGCCTGACCCTCAGCCGTCCCCTAATCCTAACCCGTACGCTGACACTAACCCGCACCCTCACATGTATGCTCCCCCTAGAGCGTTGTCGTACCCTCACCTGGACCCTAAACCGTCCCCGTCCCCTAACCCTAACCCTAGCCCGCACCCTAACCCTAACCCTTCCCCGAAGCCTGACCCTCAGCCGTCCCCTAATCCTAACCCGTACGCTGACACTAAACCGCGCTCTCACACGTACGCTCCCCCTAGAGCGTTGTCGTACCCTCACCTGGACCCTAAACCGTCCCCGTCCCCTAACCCTAACCCTAGCCCGAACCCTAACCCTAACCCTTCCCCGAAGCCTGACCCTCAGCCGTCCCCTAATACTAACCCGTACGCTGACACTAACCCGCGCCCTCACACGTACGCTCCCCCTAGAGCGTTGTCGTACCCTCACCTGGACCCTAAACCGTCCCCGTCCCCTAACCCTAACCCTAGCCCGAACCCTAACCCTAACCCTTCCCCGAAGCCTGACCCTCAGCCGTCCCGTAATCCTAACCCGTACGCTGACACTAACCCGCGCCCTCACACGTACGCTCCCCCTAGAGCGTTGTCGTACCCTCACCTGGACCCTGAACCATCCCCGTCCCCTAACCCTAACCCTAGCCCGAACCCTAGCCCTAACCCTTCCCCGAAGCCTGACCCTCAGCCGTCCCCTAATCCTAACCCCTACGCTGACACTAACCTGCGCCCTCACACGTACGCTCCACCTAGAGCGTTGTCGTACCCTCACCTGGACCCTAAACCGTCCCCGTCCCCTAACCCTAACCCTAGCCCGAACCCTAACCCTAACCCTTCCCCGAAGCCTGACCTTCAGCCGTCCCCTAATCCTAACCCGTACGCTGACACTAACCCGCGCCCTCACACGTACGCTCCCCCTAGAGCGTTGTCGTACCCTCACCTGGACCCTAAACCGTCCCCGTCCCCTAACCCTAGCCCGAACCCTAACCCTAACCCTTCCCCGAAGCCTGACCCTCAGCCGTCCCCTAATCCTAACCCGTACGCTGACACTAACCCGCGCCCTCACACGTACGCTCCCCCTAGAGCGTTGTCGTACCCTCACCTGGACCCTAAACCGTCCCCGTCCCCTAACCCTAACCCTAGCCCGAACCCTAACCCTAACCCTTCCCCGAAGCCTGACCCTCAGCCGTCCCCTAATCCTAACCCGTACGCTGACACTAACCCGCGCCCTCACACGTACGCTCCCCCTAGAGCGTTGTCGTACCCTCACCTGGACCCTAAACCGTCCCCGTCCCCTAACCCTAACCCTAGCCCGAACCCTAACCCTAACCCTTCCCCGAAGCCTGACCCTCAGCCGTCCACTAATCCTAACCCGTACGCTGACACTAACCCGCGCCCTCACATGTACGCTCCCCCTAGAGCGTTGTCGTACCCTCACCTGGACCCTAAACCGTCCCCGTCCCCTAACCCTAACCCTAGCCCGAACCCTAACCCTAACCCTTCCCCGAAGCCTGACCCTCAGCCGTCCCCTAACCCTAACCCGTACGCTGACACTAACCCGCGCCCTCACACGTAAGCTCCCCCTAGAGCGTTGTCGTACCCTCACCTGGACCCTAAACCGTCCCCGTCCCCTAACCCTAACCCTAGCCCGAACCCTAACCCTAACCCTTCCCCGAAGCCTGACCCTCAGCCGTCCCCTAATCCTAACCCGTACGCTTACACTAACCCGCGCCCTCACACGTACGCTCCCCCTAGAGGGTTGTCGTACCCTCACCTGGACCCTAAACCGTCCCCGTCCCCTAACCCTAACCCTAGCCCGAACCCTAACCCTAACCCTTCCCCGAAGCCTGACCCTCAGCCGTCCCCTAATCCTAACCCGTACGCTGACACTAACCCGCGCCCTCACACGTACGCTCCCCCTAGAGCGTTGTCGTACCCTCACCTGGACCCTAAACCGTCCCCGTCCCCTAACCCTAACCCTAACCCGAACCCTAACCCTAACCCTTCCCCGAAGCCTGACCCTCAGCCGTCCCCTAATCCTAACCCGTACGCTGACACTAACCCGCGCCCTCACACGTACGCTCCCCCTAGAGCGTTGTCGTACCCTCACCTGGACCCTAAACCGTCCCCATTCCCTAACCCTAACCCTAGCCCGAACCCTAACCCTAACCCTTCCCCGAAGCCTGACCCTCAGCCGTCCCCTAATCCTAACCCGTACGCTGACACTAACCCGCGCCCTCACATGTACGCTCCCCCTAGAGCGTTGTCGTACCCTCACCTGGACCCTAAACCGTCCCCGTCCCCTAACCCTAACCCTAGCCCGAACCCTAACCCTAACCCTTCCCCGAAGCCTGACCCTCAGCCGTCCCCTAACCCTAACCCGTACGCTGACACTAACCCGCGCCCTCACACGTAAGCTCCCCCTAGAGCGTTGTCGTACCCTCACCTGGACCCTAAACCGTCCCCGTCCCCTAACCCTAACCCTAGCCCGAACCCTAACCCTAACCCTTCCCCGAAGCCTGACCCTCAGCCGTCCCCTAATACTAACCCGTACGCTTACACTAACCCGCGCCCTCACACGTACGCTCCCCCTAGAGGGTTGTCGTACCCTCACCTGGACCCTAAATCGTCCCCGTCCCCTAACCCTAACCCTAGCCCGAACCCTAACCCTAACCCTTCCCCGAAGCCTGACCCTCAGCCGTCCCCTAATCCTAACCCGTACGCTGACACTAACCCGCGCCCTCACACGTACGCTCCCCCTAGAGCGTTGTCGTACCCTCACCTGGACCCTAAACCGTCCCCGTCCCCTAACCCTAACCCTAGCCCGAACCCTAACCCTAACCCTTCCCCGAAGCCTGACCCTCAGCCGTCCCCTAATCCTAACCCGTACGCTGACACTAACCCGCGCCCTCACACGTACGCTCCCCCTAGAGCGTTGTCGTACCCTCACCTGGACCCTGAACCGTCCCCGTCCCCTAACCATAACCCTAGCCCGAACCCTAACCCTAACCCTTCCCCGAAGCCTGACCCTCAGCCGTCCCCTAATCCTAACCCGTACGCTAACACTAACCCGCGCCCTCACACGTACGCTCCCCCTAGAGCGTTGTCGTACCCTCACCTGGACCCTGAACCGTCCCCGTCCCCTAACCCTAACCCTAGCCCCAACCCTAACCCTAACCCTTCCCCGAAGCCTGACCCTCAGCCGTCCCCAAATCCTAACCCGTACGCTGACACTAACCCGCGCCCTCACACGTACGCTCCCCCTAGAGCGTTGTCGTACCCTCACCTGGACCCTGAACCTTCCCCATCCCCTAACCCTAACCCTAGCCCGAACCCTTACCCTAACCCTTCCCCGAAGCCTGACCCTCAGCCGTCCCCTAATCCTAACCCGTACGCTGACACTAACCCGCGCCCTCACACGTACGCTCCCCCTAGAGCGTTGTCGTACCCTCACCTGGACCCTAAACCGTCCCCGTCCCCTAACCCTAACCCTAGCCCGAACCCTAACCCTAACACTTCCCCGAAGCCTGACCCTCAGCCGTCCCCTAATCCTAACCCGTACGCTGACACTAACCCGCGCCCTCACACGTACGCTCCCCCTAGAGCGTTGTCGTACCCTCACCTGGACCCTAAACCGTCCCCGTCCCCTAACCCTAACCCTAGCCCGAACCCTAACCCTAACCCTTCCCCGAAGCCTGACCCTCAGCCGTCCCCTAATCCTAACCCGTACGCTGACACTAACCCGCGCCCTCACACGTACGCTCCCCCTAGAGCGTTGTCGTACCCTCACCTGGACCCTAAACCGTCCCCGTCCCCTAACCCTAACCCTAGCCCGAACCCTAACCCTAACCCTTCCCCGAAACCTGACCCTCAGCCGTCCCCTAATCCTAACCCGTACGCTGACACTAACCCGCGCCCTCACACGTACGCTCCCCCTAGAGCGTTGTCGTACCCTCACCTGGACCCTAAACCGTCCCCGTCCCCTAACCCTAACCCTAGCCCGAACCCTAACCCTAACCCTTCCCCGAAGCCTGACCCTCAGCCGTCCCCTAATCCTAACCCGTACGCTGACACTAACCCGCGCCCTCACACGTACGCTCCCCCTAGAGCGTTGTCGTACTCTCACCTGGACCCTAAACCGTCCCCGTCCCCTAACCCTAACCCTAGCCCCAACCCTAACCCTAACCCTTCCCCGAAGCCTGACCCTCAGCCGTCCCCTAATCCTAACCCGTACGCTGACACTAACCCGCGCCCTCACACGTACGCTCCCCCTAGAGCGTTGTCGTACCCTCACCTGGACCCTAAACCGTCCCCATCCCCTAACCCTAACCCTAGCCCGAACCCTAACCCTAACCCTTCCCCGAAGCCTGACCCTCAGCCGTCCCCTAATCCTAACCCGTACGCTGACACTAACCCGCGCCCTCACACGTACGCTCCCCCTAGAGCGTTGTCGTACCCTCACCTGGACCCTGAACCGTCCCCGTCCCCTAACCCTAACCCTAGCCCGAACCCTAACCCTAACCCTTCCCCGAAGCCTGACCCTCAGCCGTCCCCTAATCCTAACCCGTACGCTGACACTAACCCGCGCCCTCACTCGTACGCTCCCCCTAGAACGTTGTCGTACCCTCACCTGGACCCTAAACCGTCCCCGTCCCCTAACCCTAACCCTAGCCCGAACCCTAACCCTAACCCTTCCCCGAAGCCTGACCCTCAGCCATCCCCTAATCCTAACCCGTACGCTGACACTAACCCGCGCCCTAACACGTACGCTCCCCCTAGAGCGTTGTCGTACCCTCACCTGGACCCTAAACCCTCCCCGTCCCCTAACCCTAACCCTAGCACGAACCCTAACCCTAACCCTTCCCCGAAGCCTGACCCTCAGCCGTCCCCTAATCCTAACCCGTACGCTGACACAAACCGGCGCCCTCACATGTATGCTCCCCCTAGAGCGTTGTCGTACCCTCACCTGGACCCTAAACCGTCCCCGTCCCCTAACCCTAACCCTAGCCCGAACCCTAACCCTAACCCTTCCCCGAAGCCTGACCCTCAGCCGTCCCCTAATCCTAACCCGTACGCTGACACTAACCCGCGCCCTCACACGTACGCTCCCCGTAGAGCGTTGTCGTACCCTCACCTGGACCCTGAACCGTCCCCGTCCCCTAACCCTAACCCTAGCCCGAACCCTAACCCTAACCCTTCCCCGAAGCCTGACCCTCAGCCGTCCCCTAATCCTAACCCGTACGCTGACACTAACCCGCGCCCTCACACGTACGCTCCCCCTAGAGCGTTGTCGTACCCTCACCTGGACCCTGAACCGTCCCCGTTCCCTAACCCTAACCCTAGCCCCAACCCTAACCCTAACCCTTCCCCGAAGCCTGACCCTCAGCCGTCCCCAAATCCTAACCCGTACGCTGACACTAACCCGCGCCCTCACACGTACGCTCCCCCTAGAGCGTTGTCGTACCCTCACCTGGACCCTGAACCGTCCCCATCCCCTAACCCTAACCCTAGCCCGAACCCTAACCCTAACCCTTCCCCGAAGCCTGACCCTCAGCCGTCCCCTAATCCTAACCCGTACGCTGACACTAACCCGCGCCCTCACACGTACGCTCCCCCTAGAGCGTTGTCGTACCCTCACCTGGACCCTAAACCGTCCCCGTCCCCTAACCCTAACCCTAGCCCGCACCCTAACCCTAACACTTCCCCGAAGCCTGACCCTCAGCCGTCCCCTAATCCTAACCCGTACGCTGACACTAACCCGCGCCCTCACACGTACGCTCCCCCTAGAGCGTTGTCGTACCCTCACCTGGACCCTAAACCGTCCCCGTCCCCTAACCCTAACCCTAGCCCGAACCCTAACCCTAACCCTTCCCCGAAGCCTGACCCTCAGCCGTCCCCTAATCCTAACCCGTACGCTGACACTAACCCGCGCCCTCACACGTACGCTCCCCTTGGAGCGTTGTCGTACCCTCACCTGGACCCTAAACCGTCCCCGTCCCCTAACCCTAACCCTAGCCCGAACCCTAACCCTAACACTTCCCCGAAGCCTGACCCTCAGCCGTCCCCTAATCCTAACCCGTACGCTGACACTAACCCGCGCCCTCACACGTACGCTCCCCCTAGAGCGTTGTCGTACCCTCACCTGGACCCTGAACCATCCCCGTCCCCTAACCCTAACCCTAGCCCGAACCCTAGCCCTAACCCTTCCCCGAAGCCTGACCCTCAGCCGTCCCCTAATCCTAACCCCTACGCTGACACTAACCCGCGCCCTCACACGTACGCTCCACCTAGAGCGTTGTCGTACCCTCACCTGGACCCTAAACCGTCCCCGTCCCCTAACCCTAACCCTAGCCCGAACCCTAACCCTAACCCTTCCCCGAAGCCTGACCTTCAGCCGTCCCCTAATCCTAACCCGTACGCTGACACTAACCCGCGCCCTCACACGTACGCTCCCCCTAGAGCGTTGTCGTACCCTCACCTGGACCCTAAACCGTCCCCGTCCCCTAACCCTAGCCCGAACCCTAACCCTAACCCTTCCCCGAAGCCTGACCCTCAGCCGTCCCCTAATCCTAACCCGTACGCTGACACTAACCCGCGCCCTCACACGTACGCTCCCCCTAGAGCGTTGTCGTACCCTCACCTGGACCCTAAACCGTCCCCGTCCCCTAACCCTAACCCTAGCCCGAACCCTAACCCTAACCCTTCCCCGAAGCCTGACCCTCAGCCGTCCCCTAATCCTAACCCGTACGCTGACACTAACCCGCGCCCTCACACGTACGCTCCCCCTAGAGCGTTGTCGTACCCTCACCTGGACCCTAAACCGTCCCCGTCCCCTAACCCTAACCCTAGCCCGAACCCTAACCCTAACCCTTCCCCGTAGCCTGACCCTCAGCCGTCCACTAATCCTAACCCGTACGCTGACACTAACCCGCGCCCTCACATGTACGCTCCCCCTAGAGCGTTGTCGTACCCTCACCTGGACCCTAAACCGTCCCCGTCCCCTAACCTTAACCCTAGCCCGAATCCTAACCCTAACCCTTCCCCGAAGCCTGACCCTCAGCCGTCCCCTAACCCTAACCCGTACGCTGACACTAACCCGCGCCCTCACACATAAGCTCCCCCTAGAGCGTTGTCGTACCCTCACCTGGACCCTAAACCGTCCCCGTCCCCTAACCCTAACCCTAGCCCGAACCCTAACCCTAACCCTTCCCCGAAGCCTGACCCTCAGCCGTCCCCTAATCCTAACCCGTACGCTTACACTAACCCGCGCCCTCACACGTACGCTCCCCCTAGAGGGTTGTCGTACCCTCACCTGGACCCTAAACCGTCCCCGTCCCCTAACCCTAACCCTAGCCCGAACCTTAACCCTAACCCTTCCCCGAAGCCTGACCCTCAGCCGTCCCCTAATCCTAACCCGTACGCTGACACTAACCCGCGCCCTCACACGTACGCTCCCCCTAGAGCGTTGTCGTACCCTCACCTGGACCCTAAACCGTCCCCGTCCCCTAACCCTAACCCTAGCCCGAACCCTAACCCTAACCCTTCCCCGAAGCCTGACCCTCAGCCGTCCCCTAATCCTAACCCGTACGCTGACACTAACCCGCGCCCTCACACGTACGCTCCCCCTAGAGCGTTGTCGTACCCTCACCTGGACCCTAAACCGTCCCCATTCCCTAACCCTAACCCTAGCCCGAACCCTAACCCTAACCCTTCCCCGAAGCCTGACCCTCAGCCGTCCCCTAATCCTAACCCGTACGCTGACACTAACCCGCGCCCTCACATGTACGCTCCCCCTAGAGCGTTGTCGTACCCTCACCTGGACCCTAAACCGTCCCCGTCCCCTAACCCTAACCCTAGCCCGAACCCTAACCCTAACCCTTCCCCGAAGCCTGACCCTCAGCCGTCCCCTAACCCTAACCCGTACGCTGACACTAACCCGCGCCCTCACACGTAAGCTCCCCCTAGAGCGTTGTCGTACCCTCACCTGGACCCTAAACCGTCCCCGTCCCCTAACCCTAACCCTAGCCCGAACCCTAACCCTAACCCTTCCCCGAAGCCTGACCCTCAGCCGTCCCCTAATACTAACCCGTACGCTTACACTAACCCGCGCCCTCACACGTACGCTCCCCCTAGAGGGTTGTCGTACCCTCACCTGGACCCTAAATCGTCCCCGTCCCCTAACCCTAACCCTAGCCCGAACCCTAACCCTAACCCTTCCCCGAAGCCTGACCCTCAGCCGTCCCCTAATCCTAACCCGTACGCTGACACTAACCCGCGCCCTCACACGTACGCTCCCCCTAGAGCGTTGTCGTACCCTCACCTGGACCCTAAACCGTCCCCGTCCCCTAACCCTAACCCTAGCCCGAACCCTAACCCTAACCCTTCCCCGAAGCCTGACCCTCAGCCGTCCCCTAATCCTAACCCGTACGCTGACACTAACCCGCGCCCTCACACGTACGCTCCCCCTAGAGCGTTGTCGTACCCTCACCTGGACCCTGAACCGTCCCCGTCCCCTAACCATAACCCTAGCCCGAACCCTAACCCTAACCCTTCCCCGAAGCCTGACCCTCAGCCGTCCCCTAATCCTAACCCGTACGCTGACACTAACCCGCGCCCTCACACGTACGCTCCCCCTAGAGCGTTGTCGTACCCTCACCTGGACCCTGAACCGTCCCCGTCCCCTAACCCTAACCCTAGCCCCAACCCTAACCCTAACCCTTCCCCGAAGCCTGACCCTCAGCCGTCCCCAAATCCTAACCCGTACGCTGACACTAACCCGCGCCCTCACACGTACGCTCCCCCTAGAGCGTTGTCGTACCCTCACCTGGACCCTGAACCTTCCCCATCCCCTAACCCTAACCCTAGCCCGAACCCTAACCCTAACCCTTCCCCGAAGCCTGACCCTCAGCCGTCCCCTAATCCTAACCCGTACGCTGACACTAACCCGCGCCCTCACACGTACGCTCCCCCTAGAGCGTTGTCGTACCCTCACCTGGACCCTAAACCGTCCCCGTCCCCTAACCCTAACCCTAGCCCGAACCCTAACCCTAACACTTCCCCGAAGCCTGACCCTCAGCCGTCCCCTAATCCTAACCCGTACGCTGACACTAACCCGCGCCCTCACACGTACGCTCCCCCTAGAGCGTTGTCGTACCCTCACCTGGACCCTAAACCGTCCCCGTCCCCTAACCCTAACCCTAGCCCGAACCCTAACCCTAACCCTTCCCCGAAGCCTGACCCTCAGCCGTCCCCTAATCCTAACCCGTACGCTGACACTAACCCGCGCCCTCACACGTACGCTCCCCCTAGAGCGTTGTCGTACCCTCACCTGGACCCTAAACCGTCCCCGTCCCCTAACCCTAACCCTAGCCCGAACCCTAACCCTAACCCTTCCCCGAAGCCTGACCCTCAGCCGTCCCCTAATCCTAACCCGTACGCTGACACTAACCCGCGCCCTCACACGTACGCTCCCCCTAGAGCGTTGTCGTACCCTCACCTGGACCCTAAACCGTCCCCGTCCCCTAACCCTAACCCTAGCCCCAACCCTAACCCTAACCCTTCCCCGAAGCCTGACCCTCAGCCGTCCCCTAATCCTAACCCGTACGCTGACACTAACCCGCGCCCTCACACGTACGCTCCCCCTAGAGCGTTGTCGTACCCTCACCTGGACCCTAAACCGTCCCCATCCCCTAACCCTAACCCTAGCCCGAACCCTAACCCTAACCCTTCCCCGAAGCCTGACCCTCAGCCGTCCCCTAATCCTAACCCGTACGCTGACACTAACCCGCGCCCTCACACGTACGCTCCCCCTAGAGCGTTGTCGTACCCTCACCTGGACCCTGAACCGTCCCCGTCCCCTAACCCTAACCCTAGCCCGAACCCTAACCCTAACCCTTCCCCGAAGCCTGACCCTCAGCCGTCCCCTAATCCTAACCCGTACGCTGACACTAACCCGCGCCCTCACTCGTACGCTCCCCCTAGAACGTTGTCGTACCCTCACCTGGACCCTAAACCGTCCCCGTCCCCTAACCCTAACCCTAGCCCGAACCCTAACCCTAACCCTTCCCCGAAGCCTGACCCTCAGCCATCCCCTAATCCTAACCCGTACGCTGACACTAACCCGCGCCCTAACACGTACGCTCCCCCTAGAGCGTTGTCGTACCCTCACCTGGACCCTAAACCGTCCCCGTCCCCTAACCCTAACCCTAGCACGAACCCTAACCCTAACCCTTCCCCGAAGCCTGACCCTCAGCCGTCCCCTAATCCTAACCCGTACGCTGACACAAACCGGCGCCCTCACATGTATGCTCCCCCTAGAGCGTTGTCGTACCCTCACCTGGACCCTAAACCGTCCCCGTCCCCTAACCCTAACCCTAGCCCGAACCCTAACCCTAACCCTTCCCCGAAGCCTGACCCTCAGCCGTCCCCTAATCCTAACCCGTACGCTGACACTAACCCGCGCCCTCACACGTACGCTCCCCCTAGAGCGTTGTCGTACCCTCACCTGGACCCTGAACCGTCCCCGTCCCCTAACCCTAACCCTAGCCCGAACCCTAACCCTAACCCTTCCCCGAAGCCTGACCCTCAGCCGTCCCCTAATCCTAACCCGTACGCTGACACTAACCCGCGCCCTCACACGTACGCTCCCCCTAGAGCGTTGTCGTACCCTCACCTGGACCCTGAACCGTCCCCGTCCCCTAACCCTAACCCTAGCCCCAACCCTAACCCTAACCCTTCCCCGAAGCCTGACCCTCAGCCGTCCCCAAATCCTAACCCGTACGCTGACACTAACCCGCGCCCTCACACGTACGCTCCCCCTAGAGCGTTGTCGTACCCTCACCTGGACCCTGAACCGTCCCCATCCCCTAACCCTAACCCTAGCCCGAACCCTAACCCTAACCCTTCCCCGAAGCCTGACCCTCAGCCGTCCCCTAATCCTAACCCGTACGCTGACACTAACCCGCGCCCTCACACGTACGCTCCCCCTAGAGCGTTGTCGTACCCTCACCTGGACCCTAAACCGTCCCCGTCCCCTAACCCTAACCCTAGCCCGAACCCTAACCCTAACACTTCCCCGAAGCCTGACCCTCAGCCGTCCCCTAATCCTAACCCGTACGCTGACACCAACCCGCGCCCTCACACGTACGCTCCCCCTAGAGCGTTGTCGTACCCTCACCTGGACCCTAAACCGTCCCCGTCCCCTAACCCTAACCCTAGCCCGAACCCTAACCCTAACCCTTCCCCGAAGCCTGACCCTCAGCCGTCCCCTAATCCTAACCCGTACGCTGACACTAACCCGCGCCCTCACACGTACGCTCCCCTTGGAGCGTTGTCGTACCCTCACCTGGACCCTAAACCGTCCCCGTCCCCTAACCCTAACCCTAGCCCGAACCCTAACCCTAACCCTTCCCCGAAGCCTGACCCTCAGCCGTCCCCTAATCCTAACCCGTACGCTGACACTAACCCGCGCCCTCACACGTACGCTCCCCCTAGAGCGTTGTCGTACCCTCACCTGGACCCTGAACCGTCCCCGTCCCCTAACCCTAACCCTAGCCCCAACCCTAACCCTAACCCTTCCCCGAAGCCTGACCCTCAGCCGTCCCCTAATCCTAACCCGTACGCTGACACTAACCCGCGCCCTCACACGTACGCTCCCCCTAGAGCGTTGTCGTACCCTCACCTGGACCCTAAACCGTCCCCATCCCCTAACCCTAACCCTAGCCCGAACCCTAACCCTAACCCTTCCCCGAAGCCTGACCCTCAGCCGTCCCCTAATCCTAACCCGTACGCTGACACTAACCCGCGCCCTCACACGTACGCTCCCCCTAGAGCGTTGTCGTACCCTCACCTGGACCCTGAACCGTCCCCGTCCCCTAACCCTAACCCTAGCCCGAACCCTAACCCTAACCCTTCCCCGAAGCCTGACCCTCAGCCGTCCCCTAACCCTAACCCGTACGCTGACACTAACCCGCGCCCTCACTCGTACGCTCCCCCTAGAACGTTGTCGTACCCTCACCTGGACCCTAAACCGTCCCCGTCCCCTAACCCTAACCCTAGCCCGAACCCTAACCCTAACCCTTCCCCGAAGCCTGACCCTCAGCCATCCCCTAATCCTAACCCGTACGCTGACACTAACCCGCGCCCTAACACGTACGCTCCCCCTAGAGCGTTGTCGTACCCTCACCTGGACCCTAAACCGTCCCCGTCCCCTAACCCTAACCCTAGCACGAACCCTAACCCTAACCCTTCCCCGAAGCCTGACCCTCAGCCGTCCCCTAATCCTAACCCGTACGCTGACACTAACCCGCGCCCTCACATGTATGCTCCCCCTAGAGCGTTGTCGTACCCTCACCTGGACCCTAAACTGTCCCCGTCCCCTAACCCTAACCCTAGCCCGCACCCTAACCCTAACCCTTCCCCGAAGCCTGACCCTCAGCCGTCCCCTAATCCTAACCCGTACGCTGACACTAAACCGCGCTCTCACACGTACGCTCCCCCTAGAGCGTTGTCGTACCCTCACCTGGACCCTAAACCGTCCCCGTCCCCTAACCCTAACCCTAGCCCGAACCCTAACCCTAACCCTTCCCCGAAGCCTGACCCTCAGCCGTCCCCTAATCCTAACCCGTACGCTGACACTAACCCGCGCCCTCACACGTACGCTCCCCCTAGAGCGTTGTCGTACCCTCACCTGGACCCTGAACCGTCCCCGTCCCCTAACCCTAACCCTAGCCCCAACCCTAACCCTAACCCTTCCCCGAAGCCTGACCCTCAGCCGTCCCCTAATCCTAACCCGTACGCTGACACTAACCCGCGCCCTCACACGTACGCTCCCCCTAGAGCGTTGTCGTACCCTCACCTGGACCCTAAACCGTCCCCATTCCCTAACCCTAACCCTAGCCCGAACCCTAACCCTAACCCTTCCCCGAAGCCTGACCCTCAGCCGTCCCCTAATCCTAACCCGTACGCTGACACTAACCCGCGCCCTCACATGTACGCTCCCCCTAGAGCGTTGTCGTACCCTCACCTGGACCCTAAACCGTCCCCGTCCCCTAACCCTAACCCTAGCCCGAACCCTAACCCTAACCCTTCCCCGAAGCCTGACCCTCAGCCGTCCCCTAACCCTAACCCGTACGCTGACACTAACCCGCGCCCTCACACGTAAGCTCCCCCTAGAGCGTTGTCGTACCCTCACCTGGACCCTAAACCGTCCCCGTCCCCTAACCCTAACCCTAGCCCGAACCCTAACCCTAACCCTTCCCCGAAGCCTGACCCTCAGCCGTCCCCTAATACTAACCCGTACGCTTACACTAACCCGCGCCCTCACACGTACGCTCCCCCTAGAGGGTTGTCGTACCCTCACCTGGACCCTAAATCGTCCCCGTCCCCTAACCCTAACCCTAGCCCGAACCCTAACCCTAACCCTTCCCCGAAGCCTGACCCTCAGCCGTCCCCTAATCCTAACCCGTACGCTGACACTAACCCGCGCCCTCACACGTACGCTCCCCCTAGAGCGTTGTCGTACCCTCACCTGGACCCTAAACCGTCCCCGTCCCCTAACCCTAACCCTAGCCCGAACCCTAACCCTAACCCTTCCCCGAAGCCTGACCCTCAGCCGTCCCCTAATCCTAACCCGTACGCTGACACTAACCCGCGCCCTCACACGTACGCTCCCCCTAGAGCGTTGTCGTACCCTCACCTGGACCCTGAACCGTCCCCGTCCCCTAACCATAACCCTAGCCCGAACCCTAACCCTAACCCTTCCCCGAAGCCTGACCCTCAGCCGTCCCCTAATCCTAACCCGTACGCTGACACTAACCCGCGCCCTCACACGTACGCTCCCCCTAGAGCGTTGTCGTACCCTCACCTGGACCCTGAACCGTCCCCGTCCCCTAACCCTAACCCTAGCCCCAACCCTAACCCTAACCCTTCCCCGAAGCCTGACCCTCAGCCGTCCCCAAATCCTAACCCGTACGCTGACACTAACCCGCGCCCTCACACGTACGCTCCCCCTAGAGCGTTGTCGTACCCTCACCTGGACCCTGAACCTTCCCCATCCCCTAACCCTAACCCTAGCCCGAACCCTAACCCTAACCCTTCCCCGAAGCCTGACCCTCAGCCGTCCCCTAATCCTAACCCGTACGCTGACACTAACCCGCGCCCTCACACGTACGCTCCCCCTAGAGCGTTGTCGTACCCTCACCTGGACCCTAAACCGTCCCCGTCCCCTAACCCTAACCCTAGCCCGAACCCTAACCCTAACACTTCCCCGAAGCCTGACCCTCAGCCGTCCCCTAATCCTAACCCGTACGCTGACACTAACCCGCGCCCTCACACGTACGCTCCCCCTAGAGCGTTGTCGTACCCTCACCTGGACCCTAAACCGTCCCCGTCCCCTAACCCTAACCCTAGCCCGAACCCTAACCCTAACCCTTCCCCGAAGCCTGACCCTCAGCCGTCCCCTAATCCTAACCCGTACGCTGACACTAACCCGCGCCCTCACACGTACGCTCCCCCTAGAGCGTTGTCGTACCCTCACCTGGACCCTAAACCGTCCCCGTCCCCTAACCCTAACCCTAGCCCGAACCCTAACCCTAACCCTTCCCCGAAGCCTGACCCTCAGCCGTCCCCTAATCCTAACCCGTACGCTGACACTAACCCGCGCCCTCACACGTACGCTCCCCCTAGAGCGTTGTCGTACCCTCACCTGGACCCTAAACCGTCCCCGTCCCCTAACCCTAACCCTAGCCCCAACCCTAACCCTAACCCTTCCCCGAAGCCTGACCCTCAGCCGTCCCCTAATCCTAACCCGTACGCTGACACTAACCCGCGCCCTCACACGTACGCTCCCCCTAGAGCGTTGTCGTACCCTCACCTGGACCCTAAACCGTCCCCATCCCCTAACCCTAACCCTAGCCCGAACCCTAACCCTAACCCTTCCCCGAAGCCTGACCCTCAGCCGTCCCCTAATCCTAACCCGTACGCTGACACTAACCCGCGCCCTCACACGTACGCTCCCCCTAGAGCGTTGTCGTACCCTCACCTGGACCCTGAACCGTCCCCGTCCCCTAACCCTAACCCTAGCCCGAACCCTAACCCTAACCCTTCCCCGAAGCCTGACCCTCAGCCGTCCCCTAATCCTAACCCGTACGCTGACACTAACCCGCGCCCTCACTCGTACGCTCCCCCTAGAACGTTGTCGTACCCTCACCTGGACCCTAAACCGTCCCCGTCCCCTAACCCTAACCCTAGCCCGAACCCTAACCCTAACCCTTCCCCGAAGCCTGACCCTCAGCCATCCCCTAATCCTAACCCGTACGCTGACACTAACCCGCGCCCTAACACGTACGCTCCCCCTAGAGCGTTGTCGTACCCTCACCTGGACCCTAAACCGTCCCCGTCCCCTAACCCTAACCCTAGCACGAACCCTAACCCTAACCCTTCCCCGAAGCCTGACCCTCAGCCGTCCCCTAATCCTAACCCGTACGCTGACACAAACCGGCGCCCTCACATGTATGCTCCCCCTAGAGCGTTGTCGTACCCTCACCTGGACCCTAAACCGTCCCCGTCCCCTAACCCTAACCCTAGCCCGAACCCTAACCCTAACCCTTCCCCGAAGCCTGACCCTCAGCCGTCCCCTAATCCTAACCCGTACGCTGACACTAACCCGCGCCCTCACACGTACGCTCCCCCTAGAGCGTTGTCGTACCCTCACCTGGACCCTGAACCGTCCCCGTCCCCTAACCCTAACCCTAGCCCGAACCCTAACCCTAACCCTTCCCCGAAGCCTGACCCTCAGCCGTCCCCTAATCCTAACCCGTACGCTGACACTAACCCGCGCCCTCACACGTACGCTCCCCCTAGAGCGTTGTCGTACCCTCACCTGGACCCTAAACCGTCCCCGTCCCCTAACCCTAACCCTAGCCCGAACCCTAACCCTAACACTTCCCCGAAGCCTGACCCTCAGCCGTCCCCTAATCCTAACCCGTACGCTGACACTAACCCGCGCCCTCACACGTACGCTCCCCCTAGAGCGTTGTCGTACCCTCACCTGGACCCTAAACCGTCCCCGTCCCCTAACCCTAACCCTAGCCCGAACCCTAACCCTAACCCTTCCCCGAAGCCTGACCCTCAGCCGTCCCCTAATCCTAACCCGTACGCTGACACTAACCCGCGCCCTCACACGTACGCTCCCCCTAGAGCGTTGTCGTACCCTCACCTGGACCCTAAACCGTCCCCGTCCCCTAACCCTAACCCTAGCCCGAACCCTAACCCTAACCCTTCCCCGAAGCCTGACCCTCAGCCGTCCCCTAATCCTAACCCGTACGCTGACACTAACCCGCGCCCTCACACGTACGCTCCCCCTAGAGCGTTGTCGTACCCTCACCTGGACCCTAAACCGTCCCCGTCCCCTAACCCTAACCCTAGCCCCAACCCTAACCCTAACCCTTCCCCGAAGCCTGACCCTCAGCCGTCCCCTAATCCTAACCCGTACGCTGACACTAACCCGCGCCCTCACACGTACGCTCCCCCTAGAGCGTTGTCGTACCCTCACCTGGACCCTAAACCGTCCCCATCCCCTAACCCTAACCCTAGCCCGAACCCTAACCCTAACCCTTCCCCGAAGCCTGACCCTCAGCCGTCCCCTAATCCTAACCCGTACGCTGACACTAACCCGCGCCCTCACACGTACGCTCCCCCTAGAGCGTTGTCGTACCCTCACCTGGACCCTGAACCGTCCCCGTCCCCTAACCCTAACCCTAGCCCGAACCCTAACCCTAACCCTTCCCCGAAGCCTGACCCTCAGCCGTCCCCTAATCCTAACCCGTACGCTGACACTAACCCGCGCCCTCACTCGTACGCTCCCCCTAGAACGTTGTCGTACCCTCACCTGGACCCTAAACCGTCCCCGTCCCCTAACCCTAACCCTAGCCCGAACCCTAACCCTAACCCTTCCCCGAAGCCTGACCCTCAGCCATCCCCTAATCCTAACCCGTACGCTGACACTAACCCGCGCCCTAACACGTACGCTCCCCCTAGAGCGTTGTCGTACCCTCACCTGGACCCTAAACCGTCCCCGTCCCCTAACCCTAACCCTAGCACGAACCCTAACCCTAACCCTTCCCCGAAGCCTGACCCTCAGCCGTCCCCTAATCCTAACCCGTACGCTGACACAAACCGGCGCCCTCACATGTATGCTCCCCCTAGAGCGTTGTCGTACCCTCACCTGGACCCTAAACCGTCCCCGTCCCCTAACCCTAACCCTAGCCCGAACCCTAACCCTAACCCTTCCCCGAAGCCTGACCCTCAGCCGTCCCCTAATCCTAACCCGTACGCTGACACTAACCCGCGCCCTCACACGTACGCTCCCCCTAGAGCGTTGTCGTACCCTCACCTGGACCCTGAACCGTCCCCGTCCCCTAACCCTAACCCTAGCCCGAACCCTAACCCTAACCCTTCCCCGAAGCCTGACCCTCAGCCGTCCCCTAATCCTAACCCGTACGCTGACACTAACCCGCGCCCTCACACGTACGCTCCCCCTAGAGCGTTGTCGTACCCTCACCTGGACCCTGAACCGTCCCCGTCCCCTAACCCTAACCCTAGCCCCAACCCTAACCCTAACCCTTCCCCGAAGCCTGACCCTCAGCCGTCCCCAAATCCTAACCCGTACGCTGACACTAACCCGCGCCCTCACACGTACGCTCCCCCTAGAGCGTTGTCGTACCCTCACCTGGACCCTGAACCGTCCCCATCCCCTAACCCTAACCCTAGCCCGAACCCTAACCCTAACCCTTCCCCGAAGCCTGACCCTCAGCCGTCCCCTAATCCTAACCCGTACGCTGACACTAACCCGCGCCCTCACACGTACGCTCCCCCTAGAGCGTTGTCGTACCCTCACCTGGACCCTAAACCGTCCCCGTCCCCTAACCCTAACCCTAGCCCGAACCCTAACCCTAACACTTCCCCGAAGCCTGACCCTCAGCCGTCCCCTAATCCTAACCCGTACGCTGACACTAACCCGCGCCCTCACACGTACGCTCCCCCTAGAGCGTTGTCGTACCCTCACCTGGACCCTAAACCGTCCCCGTCCCCTAACCCTAACCCTAGCCCGAACCCTAACCCTAACCCTTCCCCGAAGCCTGACCCTCAGCCGTCCCCTAATCCTAACCCGTACGCTGACACTAACCCGCGCCCTCACACGTACGCTCCCCTTGGAGCGTTGTCGTACCCTCACCTGGACCCTAAACCGTCCCCGTCCCCTAACCCTAACCCTAGCCCGAACCCTAACCCTAACCCTTCCCCGAAGCCTGACCCTCAGCCGTCCCCTAATCCTAACCCGTACGCTGACACTAACCCGCGCCCTCACACGTACGCTCCCCCTAGAGCGTTGTCGTACCCTCACCTGGACCCTGAACCGTCCCCGTCCCCTAACCCTAACCCTAGCCCCAACCCTAACCCTAACCCTTCCCCGAAGCCTGACCCTCAGCCGTCCCCTAATCCTAACCCGTACGCTGACACTAACCCGCGCCCTCACACGTACGCTCCCCCTAGAGCGTTGTCGTACCCTCACCTGGACCCTAAACCGTCCCCATCCCCTAACCCTAACCCTAGCCCGAACCCTAACCCTAACCCTTCCCCGAAGCCTGACCCTCAGCCGTCCCCTAATCCTAACCCGTACGCTGACACTAACCCGCGCCCTCACACGTACGCTCCCCCTAGAGCGTTGTCGTACCCTCACCTGGACCCTGAACCGTCCCCGTCCCCTAACCCTAACCCTAGCCCGAACCCTAACCCTAACCCTTCCCCGAAGCCTGACCCTCAGCCGTCCCCTAACCCTAACCCGTACGCTGACACTAACCCGCGCCCTCACTCGTACGCTCCCCCTAGAACGTTGTCGTACCCTCACCTGGACCCTAAACCGTCCCCGTCCCCTAACCCTAACCCTAGCCCGAACCCTAACCCTAACCCTTCCCCGAAGCCTGACCCTCAGCCATCCCCTAATCCTAACCCGTACGCTGACACTAACCCGCGCCCTAACACGTACGCTCCCCCTAGAGCGTTGTCGTACCCTCACCTGGACCCTAAACCGTCCCCGTCCCCTAACCCTAACCCTAGCACGAACCCTAACCCTAACCCTTCCCCGAAGCCTGACCCTCAGCCGTCCCCTAATCCTAACCCGTACGCTGACACTAACCCGCGCCCTCACATGTATGCTCCCCCTAGAGCGTTGTCGTACCCTCACCTGGACCCTAAACTGTCCCCGTCCCCTAACCCTAACCCTAGCCCGCACCCTAACCCTAACCCTTCCCCGAAGCCTGACCCTCAGCCGTCCCCTAATCCTAACCCGTACGCTGACACTAAACCGCGCTCTCACACGTACGCTCCCCCTAGAGCGTTGTCGTACCCTCACCTGGACCCTAAACCGTCCCCGTCCCCTAACCCTAACCCTAGCCCGAACCCTAACCCTAACCCTTCCCCGAAGCCTGACCCTCAGCCGTCCCCTAATCCTAACCCGTACGCTGACACTAACCCGCGCCCTCACACGTACGCTCCCCCTAGAGCGTTGTCGTACCCTCACCTGGACCCTGAACCGTCCCCGTCCCCTAACCCTAACCCTAGCCCGAACCCTAACCCTAACCCTTCCCCGAAGCCTGACCCTCAGCCGTCCCCTAATCCTAACCCGTACGCTGACACTAACCCGCGCCCTCACACGTACGCTCCCCCTAGAGCGTTGTCGTACCCTCACCTGGACCCTAAACCGTCTCCGTCCCCTAACCCTAGCCCGAACCCTAACCCTAACCCTTCCCCGAAGCCTGACCCTCAGCCGTCCCCTAATCCTAACCCGTACGCTGACACTAACCCACGACCTCACACGTACGCTCCCCCTAGAGCGTTGTCGTACCCTCACCTGGACCCTAAACCGTCCCCGTCCCCTAACCCTAACCCTAGCCCGAACCCTAAACCTAACCCTTCCCCGAAGCCTGACCCTCAGCCGTCCCCTAATCCTAACCCGTACGCTGACACTAACCCGCGCCCTCACACGTACGCTCCCCCTAGAGCGTTGTCGTACCCTCACCTGGACCCTGAACCGTCCCCGTCCCCTAACCCTAACCCTAGCCCGAACCCTAACCCTAACCCTTCCCCGAAGCCTGACCCTCAGACGTCCCCTAATCCTAACCCGTACGCTGACACTAACCCGCGCCCTCACTCGTACGCTCCCCCTAGAACGTTGTCGTACCCTCACCTGGACCCTAAACCGTCCCCGTCCCCTAACCCTAACCCTAGCCCGAACCCTAACCCTAACCCTTCCCCGAAGCCTGACCCTCAGCCATCCCCTAATCCTAACCCGTACGCTGACACTAACCCGCGCCCTAACACGTACGCTCCCCCTAGAGCGTTGTCGTACCCTCACCTGGACCCTAAACCGTCCCCGTCCCCTAACCCTAACCCTAGCACGAACCCTAACCCTAACCCTTCCCCGAAGCCTGACCCTCAGCCGTCCCCTAATCCTAACCCGTACGCTGACACTAACCCGCGCCCTCACATGTATGCTCCCCCTAGAGCGTTGTCGTACCCTCACCTGGACCCTAAACCGTCCCCGTCCCCTAACCCTAACCCTAGCCCGCACCCTAACCCTAACCCTTCCCCGAAGCCTGACCCTCAGCCGTCCCCTAATCCTAACCCGTACGCTGACACTAACCCGCGCCCTCACACGTACGCTCCCCCTAGAGCGTTGTCGTACCCTCACCTGGACCCTAAACCGTCCCCGTCCCCTAACCCTAGCCCGAACCCTAACCCTAACCCTTCCCCGAAGCCTGACCCTCAGCCGTCCCCTAATCCTAACCCGTACGCTGACACTAACCCGCGACCTCACACGTACGCTCCCCCTAGAGCGTTGTCGTACCCTCACCTGGACCCTAAACCGTCCCCGTCCCCTAACCCTAACCCTAGCCCGAACCCTAAACCTAACCCTTCCCCGAAGCCTGACCCTCAGCCGTCCCCTAATCCTAACCCGTACGCTGACACTAACCCGCGCCCTCACACGTACGCTCCCCCTAGAGCGTTGTCGTACCCTCACCTGGACCCTAAACCGTCCCCGTCCCCTAACCCTAACCCTAGCCCGAACCCTAACCCTAACCATTCCCCGAAGCCTGACCCTCAGCCGTCCCCTAATCCTAACCCGTACGCTGACACTAACCCGCGCCCTCACACGTACGCTCCCCCTAGAGCGTTGTCGTACCCTCACCTGGACCCTAAACCGTCCCCGTCCCCTAACCCTAACCCTAGCCCGAACCCTAACCCTAACACTTCCCCGAAGCCTGACCCTCAGCCGTCCCCTAATCCTAACCCGTACGCTGACACTAACCCGCGCCCTCACACGTACGCTCCCCCTAGAGCGTTGTCGTACCCTCACCTGGACCCTAAACCGTCCCCGTCCCCTAACCCTAACCCTAGCCCGAACCCTAACCCTAACCCTTCCCCGAAGCCTGACCCTCAGCCGTCCCCTAATCCTAACCCGTACGCTGACACTAACCCGCGCCCTCACACGTACGCTCCCCCTAGAGCGTTGTCGTACCCTCACCTGGACCCTAAACCGTCCCCGTCCCCTAACCCTAACCCTAGCCCGAACCCTAACCCTAACCCTTCCCCGAAACCTGACCCTCAGCCGTCCCCTAATCCTAACCCGTACGCTGACACTAACCCGCGCCCTCACACGTACGCTCCCCCTAGAGCGTTGTCGTACCCTCACCTGGACCCTAAACCGTCCCCGTCCCCTAACCCTAACCCTAGCCCGAACCCTAACCCTAACCCTTCCCCGAAGCCTGACCCTCAGCCGTCCCCTAATCCTAACCCGTACGCTGACACTAACCCGCGCCCTCACACGTACGCTCCCCCTAGAGCGTTGTCGTACCCTCACCTGGACCCTGAACCGTCCCCGTCCCCTAACCCTAACCCTAGCCCGAACCCTAACCCTAACCCTTCCCCGAAGCCTGACCCTCAGCCGTCCCCTAATCCTAACCCGTACGCTGACACTAACCCGCGCCCTCACACGTACGCTCCCCCTAGAGCGTTGTCGTACCCTCACCTGGACCCTAAACCGTCCCCATCCCCTAACCCTAACCCTAGCCCGAACCCTAACCCTAACCCTTCCCCGAAGCCTGACCCTCAGCCGTCCCCTAATCCTAACCCGTACGCTGACACTAACCCGCGCCCTCACACGTACGCTCCCCCTAGAGCGTTGTCGTACCCTCACCTGGACCCTGAACCGTCCCCGTCCCCTAACCCTAACCCTAGCCCGAACCCTAAGCCTAACCCTTCCCCGAAGCCTGACCCTCAGCCGTCCCCTAATCCTAACCCGTACGCTGACACTAACCCGCGCCCTCACACGTACGCTCCCCCTAGAGCGTTGTCGTACCCTCACCTGGACCCTAAACCGTCCCCGTCCCCTAACCCTAACCCTAGCCCGAACCCTAACCCTAACCCTTCCCCGAAGCCTGACCCTCAGCCGTCCCCTAATCCTAACCCGTACGCTGACACTAACCCGCGCCCTCACACGTACGCTCCCCCTAGAGCGTTGTCGTACCCTCACCTGGACCCTAAACCGTCCCCATCCCCTAACCCTAACCCTAGCCCGAACCCTAACCCTAACCCTTCCCCGAAGCCTGACCCTCAGCCGTCCCCTAATCCTAACCCGTACGCTGACACTAACCCGCGCCCTCACATGTACGCTCCCCCTAGAGCGTTGTCGTACCCTCACCTGGACCCTAAACCGTCCCCGTCCCCTAACCCTAACCCTAGCCCGAACCCTAACCCTAACCCTTCCCCGAAGCCTGACCCTCAGCCGTCCCCTAACCCTAACCCGTACGCTGACACTAACCCGCGCCCTCACACGTAAGCTCCCCCTAGAGCGTTGTCATACCCTCACCTGGACCCTAAACCGTCCCCGTCCCCTAACCCTAACCCTAGCCCGAACCCTAACCCTAACCCTTCCCCGAAGCCTGACCCTCAGCCGTCCCCTAATACTAACCCGTACGCTTACACTAACCCGCGCCCTCACACGTACGCTCCCCCTAGAGGGTTGTCGTACCCTCACCTGGACCCTAAACCGTCCCCGTCCCCTAACCCTAACCCTAGCCCGAACCCTAACCCTAACCCTTCCCCGAAGCCTGACCCTCAGCCGTCCCCTAATCCTAACCCGTACGCTGACACTAACCCGCGCCCTCACACGTACGCTCCCCCTAGAGCGTTGTCGTACCCTCACCTGGACCCTAAACCGTCCCCGTCCCCTAACCCTAACCCTAGCCCGAACCCTAACCCTAACCCTTCCCCGAAGCCTGACCCTCAGCCGTCCCCTAATCCTAACCCGTACGCTGACACTAACCCGCGCCCTCACACGTACGCTCCCCCTAGAGCGTTGTCGTACCCTCACCTGGACCCTGAACCGTCCCCGTCCCCTAACCCTAACCCTAGCCCGAACCCTAACCCTAACCCTTCCCCGAAGCCTGACCCTCAGCCGTCCCCTAATCCTAACCCGTACGCTGACTCTAACCCGCGCCCTCACACGTACGCTCCCCCTAGAGCGTTGTCGTACCCTCACCTGGACCCTGAACCTTCCCCGTCCCCTAACCCTAACCCTAGCCCCAACCCTAACCCTAACCCTTCCCCGAAGCCTGACCCTCAGCCGTCCCCAAATCCTAACCCGTACGCTGACACTAACCCACGCCCTCACACGTACGCTCCCCCTAGAGCGTTGTCGTACCCTCACCTGGACCCTGAACCGTCCCCATCCCCTAACCCTAACCCTAGCCCGAACCCTAACCCTAACCCTTCCCCGAAGCCTGACCCTCAGCCGTCCCCTAATCCTAACCCGTACGCTGACACTAACCCGCGCCCTCACACGTACGCTCCCCCTAGAGCGTTGTCGTACCCTCACCTGGACCCTAAACCGTCCCCGTCCCCTAACCCTAACCCTAGCCCGAACCCTAACCCTAACCCTTCCCCGAAGCCTGACCCTCAGCCGTCCCCTAATCCTAACCCGTACGCTGACACTAACCCGCGCCCTCACACGTACGCTCCCCCTAGAGCGTTGTCGTACCCTCACCTGGACCCTAAACCGTCCCCGTCCCCTAACCCTAACCCTAGCCCGAACCCTAACCCTAACCCTTCCCCGAAACCTGACCCTCAGCCGTCCCCTAATCCTAACCCGTACGCTGACACTAACCCGCGCCCTCACACGTACGCTCCCCCTAGAGCGTTGTCGTACCCTCACCTGGACCCTAAACCGTCCCCGTCCCCTAACCCTAACCCTAGCCCGAACCCTAACCCTAACCCTTCCCCGAAGCCTGACCCTCAGCCGTCCCCTAATCCTAACCCGTACGCTGACACTAACCCGCGCCCTCACACGTACGCTCCCCCTAGAGCGTTGTCGTACCCTCACCTGGACCCTGAACCGTCCCCGTCCCCTAACCCTAACCCTAGCCCCAACCCTAACCCTAACCCTTCCCCGAAGCCTGACCCTCAGCCGTCCCCTAATCCTAACCCGTACGCTGACACTAACCCGCGCCCTCACACGTACGCTCCCCCTAGAGCGTTGTCGTACCCTCACCTGGACCCTAAACCGTCCCCATCCCCTAACCCTAACCCTAGCCCGAACCCTAACCCTAACCCTTCCCCGAAGCCTGACCCTCAGCCGTCCCCTAATCCTAACCCGTACGCTGACACTAACCCGCGCCCTCACACGTACGCTCCCCCTAGAGCGTTGTCGTACCCTCACCTGGACCCTGAACCGTCCCCGTCCCCTAACCCTAACCCTAGCCCGAACCCTAACCCTAACCCTTCCCCGAAGCCTGACCCTCAGCCGTCCCCTAATCCTAACCCGTACGCTGACACTAACCCGCGCCCTCACTCGTACGCTCCCCCTAGAACGTTGTCGTACCCTCACCTGGACCCTAAACCGTCCCCGTCCCCTAACCCTAACCCTAGCCCGAACCCTAACCCTAACCCTTCCCCGAAGCCTGACCCTCAGCCATCCCCTAATCCTAACCCGTACGCTGACACTAACCCGCGCCCTAACACGTACGCTCCCCCTAGAGCGTTGTCGTACCCTCACCTGGACCCTAAACCGTCCCCGTCCCCTAACCCTAACCCTAGCACGAACCCTAACCCTAACCCTTCCCCGAAGCCTGACCCTCAGCCGTCCCCTAATCCTAACCCGTACGCTGACACTAACCCGCGCCCTCACATGTATGCTCCCCCTAGAGCGTTGTCGTACCCTCACCTGGACCCTAAACCGTCCCCGTCCCCTAACCCTAACCCTAGCCCGCACCCTAACCCTAACCCTTCCCTGAAGCCTGACCCTCAGCCGTCCCCTAATCCTAACCCGTACGCTGACACTAAACCGCGCTCTCACACGTACGCTCCCCCTAGAGCGTTGTCGTACCCTCACCTGGACCCTAAACCGTCCCCGTCCCCTAACCCTAACCCTAGCCCGAACCCTAACCCTAACCCTTCCCCGAAGCCTGACCCTCAGCCGTCCCCTAATCCTAACCCGTACGCTGACACTAACCCGCGCCCTCACACGTACGCTCCCCCTAGAGCGTTGTCGTACCCTCACCTGGACCCTGAACCGTCCCCGTCCCCTAACCCTAACCCTAGCCCGAACCCTAACCCTAACCCTTCCCCGAAGCCTGACCCTCAGCCGTCCCCTAATCCTAACCCGTACGCTGACACTAACCCGCGCCCTCACACGTACGCTCCCCCTAGAGCGTTGTCGTACCCTCACCTGGACCCTGATTCGTCCCCGTCCCCTAACCCTAACCCTAGCCCCAACCCTAACCCTAACCCTTCCCCGAAGCCTGACCCTCAGCCGTCCCCAAATCCTAACCCGTACGCTGACACTAACCCGCGCCCTCACACGTACGCTCCCCCTAGAGCGTTGTCGTACCCTCACCTGGACCCTGAACCTTCCCCATCCCCTAACCCTAACCCTAGCCCGAACCCTAACCCTAACCCTTCCCCGAAGCGTGACCCTCAGCCGTCCCCTAATCCTAACCCGTACGCTGACACTAACCCGCGCCCTCACACGTACGCTCCCCCTAGAGCGTTGTCGTACCCTCACCTGGACCCTAAACCGTCCCCGTCCCCTAACCCTAACCCTAGCCCGAACCCTAACCCTAACACTTCCCCGAAGCCTGACCCTCAGCCGTCCCCTAATCCTAACCCGTACGCTGACACTAACCCGCGCCCTCACACGTACGCTCCCCCTAGAGCGTTGTCGTACCCTCACCTGGACCCTAAACCGTCCCCGTCCCCTAACCCTAACCCTAGCCCGAACCCTAACCCTAACCCTTCCCCGAAGCCTGACCCTCAGCCGTCCCCTAATCCTAACCCGTACGCTGACACTAACCCGCGCCCTCACACGTACGCTCCCCCTAGAGCGTTGTCGTACCCTCACCTGGACCCTAAACCGTCCCCGTCCCCTAACCCTAACCCTAGCCCGAACCCTAACCCTAACCCTTCCCCGAAACCTGACCCTCAGCCGTCCCCTAATCCTAACCCGTACGCTGACACTAACCCGCGCCCTCACACGTACGCTCCCCCTAGAGCGTTGTCGTACCCTCACCTGGACCCTAAACCGTCCCCGTCCCCTAACCCTAACCCTAGCCCGAACCCTAACCCTAACCCTTCCCCGAAGCCTGACCCTCAGCCGTCCCCTAATCCTAACCCGTACGCTGACACTAACCCGCGCCCTCACACGTACGCTCCCCCTAGAGCGTTGTCGTACCCTCACCTGGACCCTGAACCGTCCCCGTCCCCTAACCCTAACCCTAGCCCCAACCCTAACCCTAACCCTTCCCCGAAGCCTGACACTCAGCCGTCCCCTAATCCTAACCCGTACGCTGACACTAACCCGCGCCCTCACACGTACGCTCCCCCTAGAGCGTTGTCGTACCCTCACCTGGACCCTAAACCGTCCCCATCCCCTAACCCTAACCCTAGCCCGAACCCTAACCCTAACCCTTCCCCGAAGCCTGACCCTCAGCCGTCCCCTAATCCTAACCCGTACGCTGACACTAACCCGCGCCCTCACACGTACGCTCCCCCTAGAGCGTTGTCGTACCCTCACCTGGACCCTGAACCGTCCCCGTCCCCTAACCCTAACCCTAGCCCGAACCCTAACCCTAACCCTTCCCCGAAGCCTGACCCTCAGCCGTCCCCTAATCCTAACCCGTACGCTGACACTAACCCGCGCCCTCACTGGTACGCTCCCCCTAGAACGTTGTCGTACACTCACCTGGACCCTAAACCGTCCCCGTCCCCTAACCCTAACCCTAGCCCGAACCCTAACCCTAACCCTTCCCCGAAGCCTGACCCTCAGCCATCCCCTAATCCTAACCCGTACGCTGACACTAACCCGCGCCCTAACACGTACGCTCCCCCTAGAGCGTTGTCGTACCCTCACCTGGACCCTAAACCGTCCCCGTCCCCTAACCCTAACCCTAGCACGAACCCTAACCCTAACCCTTCCCCGAAGCCTGACCCTCAGCCGTCCCCTAATCCTAACCCGTACGCTGACACTAACCGGCGCCCTCACATGTATGCTCCCCCTAGAGCGTTGTCGTACCCTCACCTGGACCCTAAACCGTCCCCGTCCCCTAACCCTAACCCTAGCCCGAACCCTAACCCTAACCCTTCCCCGAAGCCTGACCCTCAGCCGTCCCCTAATCCTAACCCGTACGCTGACACTAACCCGCGCCCTCACACGTACGCTCCCCCTAGAGCGTTGTCGTACCCTCACCTGGACCCTGAACCGTCCCCGTCCCCTAACCTTAACCCTAGCCCGAACCCTAACCCTAACCCTTCCCCGAAGCCTGACCCTCAGCCGTCCCCTAATCCTAACCCGTACGCTGACACTAACCCGCGCCCTCACACGTACGCTCCCCCTAGAGCGTTGTCGTACCCTCACCTGGACCCTGAACCGTCCCCGTCCCCTAACCCTAACCCTAGCCCCAACCCTAACCCTAACCCTTCCCCGAAGGGTGACCCTCAGCCGTCCCCAAATCCTAACCCGTACGCTGACACTAACCCGCGCCCTCACACGTACGCTCCCCCTAGAGCGTTGTCGTACCCTCACCTGGACCCTGAACCGTCCCCATCCCCTAACCCTAACCCTAGCCCGAACCCTAACCCTAACCCTTCCCCGAAGCCTGACCCTCAGCCGTCCCCTAATCCTAACCCGTACGCTGACACTAACCCGCGCCCTCACACGTACGCTCCCCCTAGAGCGTTGTCGTACCCTCACCTGGACCCTAAACCGTCCCCGTCCCCTAACCCTAACCCTAGCCCGAACCCTAACCCTAACACTTCCCCGAAGCCTGACCCTCAGCCGTCCCCTAATCCTAACCCGTACGCTGACACTAACCCGCGCCCTCACACGTACGCTCCCCCTAGAGCGTTGTCGTACCCTCACCTGGACCCTAAACCGTCCCCGTCCCCTAACCCTAACCCTAGCCCGAACCCTAACCCTAACCCTTCCCCGAAGCCTGACCCTCAGCCGTCCCCTAATCCTAACCCGTACGCTGACACTAACCCGCGCCCTCACACGTACGCTCCCCCTAGAGCGTTGTCGTACACACACCTGGACCCTAAACCGTCCCCGTCCCCTAACCCTAACCCTAGCCCGAACCCTAACCCTAACCCTTCCCCGAAACCTGACCCTCAGCCGTCCCCTAATCCTAACCCGTACGCTGACACTAACCCGCGCCCTCACACGTACGCTCCCCCTAGAGCGTTGTCGTACCCTCACCTGGACCCTAAACCGTCCCCGTCCCCTAACCCTAACCCTAGCCCGAACCCTAACCCTAACCCTTCCCCGAAGCCTGACCCTCAGCCGTCCCCTAATCCTAACCCGTACGCTGACACTAACCCGCGCCCTCACACGTACGCTCCCCCTAGAGCGTTGTCGTACCCTCACCTGGACCCTGAACCGTCCCCGTCCCCTAACCCTAACCCTAGCCCCAACCCTAACCCTAACCCTTCCCCGAAGCCTGACCCTCAGCCGTCCCCTAATCCTAACCCGTACGCTGACACTAACCCGCGCCCTCACACGTACGCTCCCCCTAGAGCGTTGTCGTACCCTCACCTGGACCCTAAACCGTCCCCATCCCCTAACCCTAACCCTAGCCCGAACCCTAACCCTAACCCTTCCCCGAAGCCTGACCCTCAGCCGTTCCCTAATCCTAACCCGTACGCTGACACTAACCCGCGCCCTCACACGTACGCTCCCCCTAGAGCGTTGTCGTACCCTCACCTGGACCCTGAACCGTCCCCGTCCCCTAACCCTAACCCTAGCCCGAACCCTAACCCTAACCCTTCCCCGAAGCCTGACCCTCAGCCGTCCCCTAATCCTAACCCGTACGCTGACACTAACCCGCGCCCTCACTCGTACGCTCCCCCTAGAACGTTGTCGTACCCTCACCTGGACCCTAAACCGTCCCCGTCCCCTAACCCTAACCCTAGCCCGAACCCTAACCCTAACCCTTCCCCGAAGCCTGACCCTCAGCCATCCCCTAATCCTAACCCGTACGCTGACACTAACCCGCGCCCTAACACGTACGCTCCCCCTAGAGCGTTGTCGTACCCTCACCTGGACCCTAAACCGTCCCCGTCCCCTAACCCTAACCCTAGCACGAACCCTAACCCTAACCCTTCCCCGAAGCCTGACCCTCAGCCGTCCCCTAATCCTAACCCGTACGCTGACACTAACCCGCGCCCTCACATGTATGCTCCCCCTAGAGCGTTGTCGTACCCTCACCTGGACCCTAAACCGTCCCCGTCCCCTAACCCTAACCCTAGCCCGCACCCTAACCCTAACCCTTCCCCGAAGCCTGACCCTCAGCCGTCCCCTAATCCTAACCCGTACGCTGACACTAAACCGCGCTCTCACACGTACGCTCCCCCTAGAGCGTTGTCGTACCCTCACCTGGACCCTAAACCGTCCCCGTCCCCTAACCCTAACCCTAGCCCGAACCCTAACCCTAACCCTTCCCCGAAGCCTGACCCTCAGCCGTCCCCTAATCCTAACCCGTACGCTGACACTAACCCGCGCCCTCACACGTACGCTCCCCCTAGAGCGTTGTCGTACCCTCACCTGGACCCTGAACCGTCCCCGTCCCCTAACCCTAACCCTAGCCCGAACCCTAACCCTAACCCTTCCCCGAAGCCTGACCCTCAGCCGTCCCCTAATCCTAACCCGTACGCTGACACTAACCCGCGCCCTCACACGTACGCTCCCCCTAGAGCGTTGTCGTACCCTCACCTGGACCCTAAACCGTCCCCGTCCCCTAACCCTAGCCCGAACCCTAACCCTAACCCTTCCCCGAAGCCTGACCCTCAGCCGTCCCCTAATCCTAACCCGTACGCTGACACTAACCCGCGACCTCACACGTACGCTCCCCCTAGAGCGTTGTCGTACCCTCACCTGGACCCTAAACCGTCCCCGTCCCCTAACCCTAACCCTAGCCCGAACCCTAAACCTAACCCTTCCCCGAAGCCTGACCCTCAGCCGTCCCCTAATCCTAACCCGTACGCTGACACTAACCCGCGCCCTCACACGTACGCTCCCCCTAGAGCGTTGTCGTACCCTCACCTGGACCCTAAACCGTCCCCGTCCCCTAACCCTAACCCTAGCCCGAACCCTAACCCTAACCCTTCCCCGAAGCCTGACCCTCAGCCGTCCCCTAATCCTAACCCGTACGCTGACACTAACCCGCGCCCTCACACGTACGCTCCCCCTAGAGCGTTGTCGTACCCTCACCTGGACCCTAAACCGTCCCCGTCCCCTAACCCTAACCCTAGCCCGAACCCTAACCCTAACACTTCCCCGAAGCCTGACCCTCAGCCGTCCCCTAATCCTAACCCGTACGCTGACACTAACCCGCGCCCTCACACGTACGCTCCCCCTAGAGCGTTGTCGTACCCTCACCTGGACCCTAAACCGTCCCCGTCCCCTAACCCTAACCCTAGCCCGAACCCTAACCCTAACCCTTCCCCGAAGCCTGACCCTCAGCCGTCCCCTAATCCTAACCCGTACGCTGACACTAACCCGCGCCCTCACACGTACGCTCCCCCTAGAGCGTTGTCGTACCCTCACCTGGACCCTAAACCGTCCCCGTCCCCTAACCCTAACCCTAGCCCGAACCCTAACCCTAACCCTTCCCCGAAACCTGACCCTCAGCCGTCCCCTAATCCTAACCCGTACGCTGACACTAACCCGCGCCCTCACACGTACGCTCCCCCTAGAGCGTTGTCGTACCCTCACCTGGACCCTAAACCGTCCCCGTCCCCTAACCCTAACCCTAGCCCGAACCCTAACCCTAACCCTTCCCCGAAGCCTGACCCTCAGCCGTCCCCTAATCCTAACCCGTACGCTGACACTAACCCGCGCCCTCACACGTACGCTCCCCCTAGAGCGTTGTCGTACCCTCACCTGGACCCTGAACCGTCCCCGTCCCCTAACCCTAACCCTAGCCCCAACCCTAACCCTAACCCTTCCCCGAAGCCTGACCCTCAGCCGTCCCCTAATCCTAACCCGTACGCTGACACTAACCCGCGCCCTCACACGTACGCTCCCCCTAGAGCGTTGTCGTACCCTCACCTGGACCCTAAACCGTCCCCATCCCCTAACCCTAACCCTAGCCCGAACCCTAACCCTAACCCTTCCCCGAAGCCTGACCCTCAGCCGTCCCCTAATCCTAACCCGTACGCTGACACTAACCCGCGCCCTCACACGTACGCTCCCCCTAGAGCGTTGTCGTACCCTCACCTGGACCCTGAACCGTCCCCGTCCCCTAACCCTAACCCTAGCCCGAACCCTAACCCTAACCCTTCCCCGAAGCCTGACCCTCAGCCGTCCCCTAATCCTAACCCGTACGCTGACACTAACCCGCGCCCTCACACGTACGCTCCCCCTAGAGCGTTGTCGTACCCTCACCTGGACCCTAAACCGTCCCCGTCCCCTAACCCTAACCCTAGCCCGAACCCTAACCCTAACCCTTCCCCGAAGCCTGACCCTCAGCTGTCCCCTAATCCTAACCCGTACGCTGACACTAACCCGCGCCCTCACACGTACGCTCCCCCTAGAGCGTTGTCGTACCCTCACCTGGACCCTAAACCGTCCCCATCCCCTAACCCTAACCCTAGCCCGAACCCTAACCCTAACCCTTCCCCGAAGCCTGACCCTCAGCCGTCCCCTAATCCTAACCCGTACGCTGACACTAACCCGCGCCCTCACATGTACGCTCCCCCTAGAGCGTTGTCGTACCCTCACCTGGACCCTAAACCGTCCCCGTCCCCTAACCCTAACCCTAGCCCGAACCCTAACCCTAACCCTTCCCCGAAGCCTGACCCTCAGCCGTCCCCTAACCCTAACCCGTACGCTGACACTAACCCGCGCCCTCACACGTAAGCTCCCCCTAGAGCGTTGTCATACCCTCACCTGGACCCTAAACCGTCCCCGTCCCCTAACCCTAACCCTAGCCCGAACCCTAACCCTAACCCTTCCCCGAAGCCTGACCCTCAGCCGTCCCCTAATACTAACCCGTACGCTTACACTAACCCGCGCCCTCACACGTACGCTCCCCCTAGAGGGTTGTCGTACCCTCACCTGGACCCTAAACCGTCCCCGTCCCCTAACCCTAACCCTAGCCCGAACCCTAACCCTAACCCTTCCCCGAAGCCTGACCCTCAGCCGTCCCCTAATCCTAACCCGTACGCTGACACTAACCCGCGCCCTCACACGTACGCTCCCCCTAGAGCGTTGTCGTACCCTCACCTGGACCCTAAACCGTCCCCGTCCCCTAACCCTAACCCTAGCCCGAACCCTAACCCTAACCCTTCCCCGAAGCCTGACCCTCAGCCGTCCCCTAATCCTAACCCGTACGCTGACACTAACCCGCGCCCTCACACGTACGCTCCCCCTAGAGCGTTGTCGTACCCTCACCTGGACCCTGAACCGTCCCCGTCCCCTAACCCTAACCCTAGCCCGAACCCTAACCCTAACCCTTCCCCGAAGCCTGACCCTCAGCCGTCCCCTAATCCTAACCCGTACGCTGACACTAACCCGCGCCCTCACACGTACGCTCCCCCTAGAGCGTTGTCGTACCCTCACCTGGACCCTGAACCGTCCCCGTCCCCTAACCCTAACCCTAGCCCCAACCCTAACCCTAACCCTTCCCCGAAGCCTGACCCTCAGCCGTCCCCAAATCCTAACCCGTACGCTGACACTAACCCGCGCCCTCACACGTACGCTCCCCCTAGAGCGTTGTCGTACCCTCACCTGGACCCTGAACCGTCCCCATCCCCTAACCCTAACCCTAGCCCGAACCCTAACCCTAACCCTTCCCCGAAGCCTGACCCTCAGCCGTCCCCTAATCCTAACCCGTACGCTGACACTAACCCGCGCCTTCACACGTACGCTCCCCCTAGAGCGTTGTCGTACCCTCACCTGGACCCTAAACCGTCCCCGTCCCCTAACCCTAACCCTAGCCCGAACCCTAACCCTAACCCTTCCCCGAAGCCTGACCCTCAGCCGTCCCCTAATCCTAACCCGTACGCTGACACTAACCCGCGCCCTCACACGTACGCTCCCCCTAGAGCGTTGTCGTACCCTCACCTGGACCCTAAACCGTCCCCGTCCCCTAACCCTAACCCTAGCCCGAACCCTAACCCTAACCCTTCCCCGAAACCTGACCCTCAGCCGTCCCCTAATCCTAACCCGTACGCTGACACTAACCCGCGCCCTCACACGTACGCTCCCCCTAGAGCGTTGTCGTACCCTCACCTGGACCCTAAACCGTCCCCGTCCCCTAACCCTAACCCTAGCCCGAACCCTAACCCTAACCCTTCCCCGAAGCCTGACCCTCAGCCGTCCCCTAATCCTAACCCGTACGCTGACACTAACCCGCGCCCTCACACGTACGCTGCCCCTAGAGCGTTGTCGTACCCTCACCTGGACCCTGAACCGTCCCCGTCCCCTAACCCTAACCCTAGCCCCAACCCTAACCCTAACCCTTCCCCGAAGCCCGACCCTCAGCCGTCCCCTAATGCTAACCCGTACGCTGACACTAACCCGCGCCCTCACACGTACGGTCCCCCTAGAGCGTTGTCGTACCCTCACCTGGACCCTAAACCGTCCCCATCCCCTAACCCTAACCCTAGCCCGAACCCTAACCCTAACCCTTCCCCGAAGCCTGACCCTCAGCCGTCCCCTAATCCTAACCCGTACGCTGACACTAACCCGCGCCCTCACACGTACGCTCCCCCTAGAGCGTTGTCGTACCCTCACCTGGACCCTGAACCGTCCCCGTCCCCTAACCCTAACCCTAGCCCGAACCCTAACCCTAACCCTTCCCCGAAGCCTGACCCTCAGCCGTCCCCTAATCCTAACCCGTACGCTGACACTAACCCGCGCCCTCACTCGTACGCTCCCCCTAGAACGTTGTCGTACCCTCACCTGGACCCTAAACCGTCCCCGTCCCCTAACCCTAACCCTAGCCCGAACCCTAACCCTAACCCTTCCCCGAAGCCTGACCCTCAGCCATCCCCTAATCCTAACCCGTACGCTGACACTAACCCGCGCCCTAACACGTACGCTCCCCCTAGAGTGTTGTCGTACCCTCACCTGGACCCTAAACCGTCCCCGTCCCCTAACCCTAACCCTAGCACGAACCCTAACCCTAACCCTTCCCCGAAGCCTGACCCTCAGCCGTCCCCTAATCCTAACCCGTACGCTGACACTAACCCGCGCCCTCACATGTATGCTCCCCCTAGAGCGTTGTCGTACCCTCACCTGGACCCTAAACCGTCCCCGTCCCCTAACCCTAACCCTAGCCCGCACCCTAACCCTAACCCTTCCCCGAAGCCTGACCCTCAGCCGTCCCCTAATCCTAACCCGTACGCTGACACTAAACCGCGCTCTCACACGTACGCTCCCCCTAGAGCGTTGTCGTACCCTCACCTGGACCCTAAACCGTCCCCGTCCCCTAACCCTAACCCTAGCCCGAACCCTAACCCTAACCCTTCCCCGAAGCCTGACCCTCAGCCGTCCCCTAATACTAACCCGTACGCTGACACTAACCCGCGCCCTCACACGTACGCTCCCCCTAGAGCGTTGTCGTACCCTCACCTGGACCCTAAACCGTCCCCGTCCCCTAACCCTAACCCTAGCCCGAACCCTAACCCTAACCCTTCCCCGAAGCCTGACCCTCAGCCGTCCCCTAATCCTAACCCGTACGCTGACACTAACCCGCGCCCTCACACGTACGCTCCCCCTAGAGCGTTGTCGTACCCTCACCTGGACCCTGAACCATCCCCGTCCCCTAACCCTAACCCTAGCCCGAACCCTAGCCCTAACCCTTCCCCGAAGCCTGACCCTCAGCCGTCCCCTAATCCTAACCCCTACGCTGACACTAACCTGCGCCCTCACACGTACGCTCCACCTAGAGCGTTGTCGTACCCTCACCTGGACCCTAAACCGTCCCCGTCCCCTAACCCTAACCCTAGCCCGAACCCTAACCCTAACCCTTCCCCGAAGCCTGACCCTCAGCCGTCCCCTAATCCTAACCCGTACGCTGACACTAACCCGCGCCCTCACACGTACGCTCCCCCTAGAGCGTTGTCGTACCCTCACCTGGACCCTAAACCGTCCCCGTCCCCTAACCCTAGCCCGAACCCTAACCCTAACCCTTCCCCGAAGCCTGACCCTCAGCCGTCCCCTAATCCTAACCCGTACGCTGACACTAACCCACGCCCTCACACGTACGCTCCCCCTAGAGCGTTGTCGTACCCTCACCTGAACCCTAAACCGTCCCCGTCCCCTAACCCTAACCCTAGCCCGAACCCTAAACCTAACCCTTCCCCGAAGCCTGACCCTCAGCCGTCCCCTAATCCTAACCCGTACGCTGACACTAACCCGCGCCCTCACACGTACGCTCCCCCTAGAGCGTTGTCGTACCCTCACCTGGACCCTAAACCGTCCCCGTCCCCTAACCCTAACCCTAGCCCGAACCCTAACCCTAACCCTTCCCCGAAGCCTGACCCTCAGCCGTCCCCTAATCCTAACCCGTACGCTGACACTAACCCGCGCCCTCACACGTACGCTCCCCCTAGAGCGTTGTCGTACCCTCACCTGGACCCTAAACCGTCCCCATCCCCTAACCCTAACCCTAGCCCGAACCCTAACCCTAACCCTTCCCCGAAGCCTGACCCTCAGCCGTCCCCTAATCCTAACCCGTACGCTGACACTAACCCGCGCCCTCACATGTACGCTCCCCCTAGAGCGTTGTCGTACCCTCACCTGGACCCTAAACCGTCCCCGTCCCCTAACCCTAACCCTAGCCCGAACCCTAACCCTAACCCTTCCCCGAAGCCTGACCCTCAGCCGTCCCCTAACCCTAACCCGTACGCTGACACTAACCCGCGCCCTCACACGTAAGCTCCCCCTAGAGCGTTGTCGTACCCTCACCTGGACCCTAAACCGTCCCCGTCCCCTAACCCTAACCCTAGCCCGAACCCTAACCCTAACCCTTCCCCGAAGCCTGACCCTCAGCCGTCCCCTAATCCTAACCCGTACGCTTACACTAACCCGCGCCCTCACACGTACGCTCCCCCTAGAGGGTTGTTGTACCCTCACCTGGACCCTAAACCGTCCCCGTCCCCTAACCCTAACCCTAGCCCGAACCCTAACCCTAACCCTTCCCCGAAGCCTGACCCTCAGCCGTCCCCTAATCCTAACCCGTACGCTGACACTAACCCGCGCCCTCACACGTACGCTCCCCCTAGAGCGTTGTCGTACCCTCACCTGGACCCTAAACCGTCCCCGTCCCCTAACCCTAACCCTAGCCCGAACCCTAACCCTAACCCTTCCCCGAAGCCTGACCCTCAGCCGTCCCCTAATCCTAACCCGTACGCTGACACTAACCCGCGCCCTCACATGTACGCTCCCCCTAGAGCGTTGTCGTACCCTCACCTGGACCCTGAACCGTCCCCGTCCCCTAACCCTAACCCTAGCCCGAACCCTAACCCTAACCCTTCCCCGAAGCCTGACCCTCAGCCGTCCCCTAATCCTAACCCGTACGCTGACACTAACCCGCGCCCTCACACGTACGCTCCCCCTAGAGCGTTGTCGTACCCTCACCTGGACCCTAAACCGTCCCCGTCCCCTAACCCTAACCCTAGCCCGAACCCTAAACCTAACCCTTCCCCGAAGCCTGACCCTCAGCCGTCCCCTAATCCTAACCCGTACGCTGACACTAACCCGCGCCCTCACACGTACGCTCCCCCTAGAGCGTTGTCGTACACTCACCTGGACCCTAAACCGTCCCCGTCCCCTAACCCTAACCCTAGCCCGAACCCTAACCCTAACCCTTCCCCGAAGCCTGACCCTCAGCCGTCCCCTAATCCTAACCCGTACGCTGACACTAACCCGCGCCCTCACACGTACGCTCCCCCTAGAGCGTTGTCGTACCCTCACCTGGACCCTAAACCGTCCCCGTCCCCTAACCCTAACCCTAGCCCGAACCCTAACCCTAACCCTTCCCCGAAGCCTGACCCTCAGCCGTCCCCTAATCCTAACCCGTACGCTGACACTAACCCGCGCCCTCACACGTACGCTCCCCCTAGAGCGTTGTCGTACCCTCACCTGGACCCTGAACCGTCCCCGTCCCCTAACCCTAACCCTAGCCCGAACCCTAACCCTAACCCTTCCCCGAAGCCTGACCCTCAGCCGTCCCCTAATCCTAACCCGTACGCTGACACTAACCCGCGCCCTCACACGTACGCTCCCCCTAGAGCGTTGTCGTACCCTCACCTGGACCCTGAACCGTCCCCGTCCCCTAACCCTAACCCTAGCCCCAACCCTAACCCTAACCCTTCCCCGAAGCCTGACCCTCAGCCGTCCCCAAATCCTAACCCGTACGCTGACACTAACCCGCGCCCTCACACGTACGCTCCCCCTAGAGCGTTGTCGTACCCTCACCTGGACCCTGAACCGTCCCCATCCCCTAACCCTAACCCTAGCCCGAACCCTAACCCTAACCCTTCCCCGAAGCCTGACCCTCAGCCGTCCCCTAATCCTAACCCGTACGCTGACACTAACCCGCGCCTTCACACGTACGCTCCCCCTAGAGCGTTGTCGTACCCTCACCTGGACCCTAAACCGTCCCCGTCCCCTAACCCTAACCCTAGCCCGAACCCTAACCCTAACCCTTCCCCGAAGCCTGACCCTCAGCCGTCCCCTAATCCTAACCCGTACGCTGACACTAACCCGCGCCCTCACACGTACGCTCCCCCTAGAGCGTTGTCGTACCCTCACCTGGACCCTAAACCGTCCCCGTCCCCTAACCCTAACCCTAGCCCGAACCCTAACCCTAACCCTTCCCCGAAACCTGACCCTCAGCCGTCCCCTAATCCTAACCCGTACGCTGACACTAACCCGCGCCCTCACACGTACGCTCCCCCTAGAGCGTTGTCGTACCCTCACCTGGACCCTAAACCGTCCCCGTCCCCTAACCCTAACCCTAGCCCGAACCCTAACCCTAACCCTTCCCCGAAGCCTGACCCTCAGCCGTCCCCTAATCCTAACCCGTACGCTGACACTAACCCGCGCCCTCACACGTACGCTGCCCCTAGAGCGTTGTCGTACCCTCACCTGGACCCTGAACCGTCCCCGTCCCCTAACCCTAACCCTAGCCCCAACCCTAACCCTAACCCTTCCCCGAAGCCTGACCCTCAGCCGTCCCCTAATCCTAACCCGTACGCTGACACTAACCCGCGCCCTCACACGTACGGTCCCCCTAGAGCGTTGTCGTACCCTCACCTGGACCCTAAACCGTCCCCATCCCCTAACCCTAACCCTAGCCCGAACCCTAACCCTAACCCTTCCCCGAAGCCTGACCCTCAGCCGTCCCCTAATCCTAACCCGTACGCTGACACTAACCCGCGCCCTCACACGTACGCTCCCCCTAGAGCGTTGTCGTACCCTCACCTGGACCCTGAACCGTCCCCGTCCCCTAACCCTAACCCTAGCCCGAACCCTAACCCTAACCCTTCCCCGAAGCCTGACCCTCAGCCGTCCCCTAATCCTAACCCGTACGCTGACACTAACCCGCGCCCTCACTCGTACGCTCCCCCTAGAACGTTGTCGTACCCTCACCTGGACCCTAAACCGTCCCCGTCCCCTAACCCTAACCCTAGCCCGAACCCTAACCCTAACCCTTCCCCGAAGCCTGACCCTCAGCCATCCCCTAATCCTAACCCGTACGCTGACACTAACCCGCGCCCTAACACGTACGCTCCCCCTAGAGCGTTGTCGTACCCTCACCTGGACCCTAAACCGTCCCCGTCCCCTAACCCTAACCCTAGCACGAACCCTAACCCTAACCCTTCCCCGAAGCCTGACCCTCAGCCGTCCCCTAATCCTAACCCGTACGCTGACACTAACCCGCGCCCTCACATGTATGCTCCCCCTAGAGCGTTGTCGTACCCTCACCTGGACCCTAAACCGTCCCCGTCCCCTAACCCTAACCCTAGCCCGCACCCTAACCCTAACCCTTCCCCGAAGCCTGACCCTCAGCCGTCCCCTAATCCTAACCCGTACGCTGACACTAAACCGCGCTCTCACACGTACGCTCCCCCTAGAGCGTTGTCGTACCCTCACCTGGACCCTAAACCGTCCCCGTCCCCTAACCCTAACCCTAGCCCGAACCCTAACCCTAACCCTTCCCCGAAGCCTGACCCTCAGCCGTCCCCTAATACTAACCCGTACGCTGACACTAACCCGCGCCCTCACACGTACGCTCCCCCTAGAGCGTTGTCGTACCCTCACCTGGACCCTAAACCGTCCCCGTCCCCTAACCCTAACCCTAGCCCGAACCCTAACCCTAACCCTTCCCCGAAGCCTGACCCTCAGCCGTCCCCTAATCCTAACCCGTACGCTGACACTAACCCGCGCCCTCACACGTACGCTCCCCCTAGAGCGTTGTCGTACCCTCACCTGGACCCTGAACCATCCCCGTCCCCTAACCCTAACCCTAGCCCGAACCCTAGCCCTAACCCTTCCCCGAAGCCTGACCCTCAGCCGTCCCCTAATCCTAACCCCTACGCTGACACTAACCTGCGCCCTCACACGTACGCTCCACCTAGAGCGTTGTCGTACCCTCACCTGGACCCTAAACCGTCCCCGTCCCCTAACCCTAACCCTAGCCCGAACCCTAACCCTAACCCTTCCCCGAAGCCTGACCCTCAGCCGTCCCCTAATCCTAACCCGTACGCTGACACTAACCCGCGCCCTCACACGTACGCTCCCCCTAGAGCGTTGTCATTCCCTCACCTGTACCCTAAACCGTCCCCGTCCCCTAACCCTAGACCGAACCCTAACCCTAACCCTTCCCCGAAGCCTGACCCTCAGCCGTCCCCTAATCCTAACCCGTACGCTGACACTAACCCGCGCCCTCACACGTACGCTCCCCCTAGAGCGTTGTCGTACCCTCACCTGGACCCTAAACCGTCCCCGTCCCCTAACCCTAACCCTAGCCCGAACCCTAAACCTAACCCTTCCCCGAAGCCTGACCCTCAGCCGTCCCCTAATCCTAACCCGTACGCTGACACTAACCCGCGCCCTCACACGTACGCTCCCCCTAGAGCGTTGTCGTACCCTCACCTGGACCCTAAACCGTCCCCGTCCCCTAACCCTAACCCTAGCCCGAACCCTAACCCTAACCCTTCCCCGAAGCCTGACCCTCAGCCGTCCCCTAATCCTAACCCGTACGCTGACACTAACCCGCGCCCTCACACGTACGCTCCCCCTAGAGCGTTGTCGTACCCTCACCTGGACCCTAAACCGTCCCCGTCCCCTAACCCTAACCCTAGCCCGAACCCTAAACCTAACCCTTCCCCGAAGCCTGACCCTCAGCCGTCCCCTAATCCTAACCCGTACGCTGACACTAACCCGCGCCCTCACACGTACGCTCCCCCTAGAGCGTTGTCGTACCCTCACCTGGACCCTAAACCGTCCCCGTCCCCTAACCCTAACCCTAGCCCGAACCCTAACCCTAACCCTTCCCCGAAGCCTGACCCTCAGCCGTCCCCTAATCCTAACCCGTACGCTGACACTAACCCGCGCCCTCACCCGTACGCTCCCCCTAGAGCGTTGTCGTACCCTCACCTGGACCCTAAACCGTCCCCATCCCCTAACCCTAACCCTAGCCCGAACCCTAACCCTAACCCTTCCCCGAAGCCTGACCCTCAGCCGTCCCCTAATCCTAACCCGTACGCTGACACTAACCCGCGCCCTCACATGTACGCTCCCCCTAGAGCGTTGTCGTACCCTCACCTGGACCCTAAACCGTCCCCGTCCCCTAACCCTAACCCTAGCCCGAACCCTAACCCTAACCCTTCCCCGAAGCCTGACCCTCAGCCGTCCCCTAATCCTAACCCGTACGCTGACACTAACCCGCGCCCTCACATGTACGCTCCCCCTAGAGCGTTGTCGTACCCTCACCTGGACCCTGAACCGTCCCCGTCCCCTAACCCTAACCCTAGCCCGAACCCTAACCCTAACCCTTCCCCGAAGCCTGACCCTCAGCCGTCCCCTAATCCTAACCCGTACGCTGACACTAACCCGCGCCCTCACACGTACGCTCCCCCTAGAGCGTTGTCGTACCCTCACCTGGACCCTAAACCGTCCCCGTCCCCTAACCCTAACCCTAGCCCGAACCCTAAACCTAACCCTTCCCCGAAGCCTGACCCTCAGCCGTCCCCTAATCCTAACCCGTACGCTGACACTAACCCGCGCCCTCACACGTACGCTCCCCCTAGAGCGTTGTCGTACCCTCACCTGGACCCTAAACCGTCCCCGTCCCCTAACCCTAACCCTAGCCCGAACCCTAACCCTAACCCTTCCCCGAAGCCTGACCCTCAGCCGTCCCCTAATCCTAACCCGTACGCTGACACTAACCCGCGCCCTCACACGTACGCTCCCCCTAGAGCGTTGTCGTACCCTCACCTGGACCCTAAACCGTCCCCGTCCCCTAACCCTAACCCTAGCCCGAACCCTAACCCTAACCCTTCCCCGAAGCCTGACCCTCAGCCGTCCCCTAATCCTAACCCGTACGCTGACACTAACCCGCGCCCTCACACGTACGCTCCCCCTAGAGCGTTGTCGTACCCTCACCTGGACCCTGAACCGTCCCCGTCCCCTAACCCTAACCCTAGCCCGAACCCTAACCCTAACCCTTCCCCGAAGCCTGACCCTCAGCCGTCCCCTAATCCTAACCCGTACGCTGACACTAACCCGCGCCCTCACACGTACGCTCCCCCTAGAGCGTTGTCGTACCCTCACCTGGACCCTGAACCGTCCCCGTCCCCTAACCCTAACCCTAGCCCCAACCCTAACCCTAACCCTTCCCCGAAGCCTGACCCTCAGCCGTCCCCAAATCCTAACCCGTACGCTGACACTAACCCGCGCCCTCACACGTACGCTCCCCCTAGAGCGTTGTCGTACCCTCACCTGGACCCTGAACCGTCCCCATCCCCTAACCCTAACCCTAGCCCGAACCCTAACCCTAACCCTTCCCCGAAGCCTGACCCTCAGCCGTCCCCTAATCCTAACCCGTACGCTGACACTAACCCGCGCCTTCACACGTACGCTCCCCCTAGAGCGTTGTCGTACCCTCACCTGGACCCTAAACCGTCCCCGTCCCCTAACCCTAACCCTAGCCCGAACCCTAACCCTAACCCTTCCCCGAAGCCTGACCCTCAGCCGTCCCCTAATCCTAACCCGTACGCTGACACTAACCCGCGCCCTCACACGTACGCTCCCCCTAGAGCGTTGTCGTACCCTCACCTGGACCCTAAACCGTCCCCGTCCCCTAACCCTAACCCTAGCCCGAACCCTAACCCTAACCCTTCCCCGAAACCTGACCCTCAGCCGTCCCCTAATCCTAACCCGTACGCTGACACTAACCCGCGCCCTCACACGTACGCTCCCCCTAGAGCGTTGTCGTACCCTCACCTGGACCCTAAACCGTCCCCGTCCCCTAACCCTAACCCTAGCCCGAACCCTAACCCTAACCCTTCCCCGAAGCCTGACCCTCAGCCGTCCCCTAATCCTAACCCGTACGCTGACACTAACCCGCGCCCTCACACGTACGCTGCCCCTAGAGCGTTGTCGTACCCTCACCTGGACCCTGAACCGTCCCCGTCCCCTAACCCTAACCCTAGCCCCAACCCTAACCCTAACCCTTCCCCGAAGCCTGACCCTCAGCCGTCCCCTAATCCTAACCCGTACGCTGACACTAACCCGCGCCCTCACATGTATGCTCCCCCTAGAGCGTTGTCGTACCCTCACCTGGACCCTAAACCGTCCCCGTCCCCTAACCCTAACCCTAGCCCGCACCCTAACCCTAACCCTTCCCCGAAGCCTGACCCTCAGCCGTCCCCTAATCCTAACCCGTACGCTGACACTAAACCGCGCTCTCACACGTACGCTCCCCCTAGAGCGTTGTCGTACCCTCACCTGGACCCTAAACCGTCCCCGTCCCCTAACCCTAACCCTAGCCCGAACCCTAACCCTAACCCTTCCCCGAAGCCTGACCCTCAGCCGTCCCCTAATACTAACCCGTACGCTGACACTAACCCGCGCCCTCACACGTACGCTCCCCCTAGAGCGTTGTCGTACCCTCACCTGGACCCTAAACCGTCCCCGTCCCCTAACCCTAACCCTAGCCCGAACCCTAACCCTAACCCTTCCCCGAAGCCTGACCCTCAGCCGTCCCCTAATCCTAACCCGTACGCTGACACTAACCCGCGCCCTCACACGTACGCTCCCCCTAGAGCGTTGTCGTACCCTCACCTGGACCCTGAACCATCCCCGTCCCCTAACCCTAACCCTAGCCCGAACCCTAGCCCTAACCCTTCCCCGAAGCCTGACCCTCAGCCGTCCCCTAATCCTAACCCCTACGCTGACACTAACCTGCGCCCTCACACGTACGCTCCACCTAGAGCGTTGTCGTACCCTCACCTGGACCCTAAACCGTCCCCGTCCCCTAACCCTAACCCTAGCCCGAACCCTAACCCTAACCCTTCCCCGAAGCCTGACCCTCAGCCGTCCCCTAATCCTAACCCGTACGCTGACACTAACCCGCGCCCTCACACGTACGCTCCCCCTAGAGCGTTGTCATTCCCTCACCTGTACCCTAAACCGTCCCCGTCCCCTAACCCTAGACCGAACCCTAACCCTAACCCTTCCCCGAAGCCTGACCCTCAGCCGTCCCCTAATCCTAACCCGTACGCTGACACTAACCCGCGCCCTCACACGTACGCTCCCCCTAGAGCGTTGTCGTACCCTCACCTGGACCCTAAACCGTCCCCGTCCCCTAACCCTAACCCTAGCCCGAACCCTAAACCTAACCCTTCCCCGAAGCCTGACCCTCAGCCGTCCCCTAATCCTAACCCGTACGCTGACACTAACCCGCGCCCTCACACGTACGCTCCCCCTAGAGCGTTGTCGTACCCTCACCTGGACCCTAAACCGTCCCCGTCCCCTAACCCTAACCCTAGCCCGAACCCTAACCCTAACCCTTCCCCGAAGCCTGACCCTCAGCCGTCCCCTAATCCTAACCCGTACGCTGACACTAACCCGCGCCCTCACACGTACGCTCCCCCTAGAGCGTTGTCGTACCCTCACCTGGACCCTAAACCGTCCCCGTCCCCTAACCCTAACCCTAGCCCGAACCCTAAACCTAACCCTTCCCCGAAGCCTGACCCTCAGCCGTCCCCTAATCCTAACCCGTACGCTGACACTAACCCGCGCCCTCACACGTACGCTCCCCCTAGAGCGTTGTCGTACCCTCACCTGGACCCTAAACCGTCCCCGTCCCCTAACCCTAACCCTAGCCCGAACCCTAACCCTAACCCTTCCCCGAAGCCTGACCCTCAGCCGTCCCCTAATCCTAACCCGTACGCTGACACTAACCCGCGCCCTCACCCGTACGCTCCCCCTAGAGCGTTGTCGTACCCTCACCTGGACCCTAAACCGTCCCCATCCCCTAACCCTAACCCTAGCCCGAACCCTAACCCTAACCCTTCCCCGAAGCCTGACCCTCAGCCGTCCCCTAATCCTAACCCGTACGCTGACACTAACCCGCGCCCTCACATGTACGCTCCCCCTAGAGCGTTGTCGTACCCTCACCTGGACCCTAAACCGTCCCCGTCCCCTAACCCTAACCCTAGCCCGAACCCTAACCCTAACACTTCCCCGAAGCCTGACCCTCAGCCGTCCCCTAACCCTAACCCGTACGCTGACACTAACCCGCGCCCTCACACGTACGCTCCCCCTAGAGCGTTGTCGTACCCTCACCTGGACCCTGAACCATCCCCGTCCCCTAACCCTAACCCTAGCCCCAACCCTAACCCTAACCCTTCCCCGAAGCCTGACCCTCAGCCGTCCCCAAATCCTAACCCGTACGCTGACACTAACCCGCGCCCTCACACGTACGCTCCCCCTAGAGCGTTGTCGTACCCTCACCTGGACCCTGAACCGTCCCCATCCCCTAACCCTAACCCTAGCCCGAACCCTAACCCTAACCCTTCCCCGAAGCCTGACCATCAGCCGTCCCCTAATCCTAACCCGTACGCTGACACTAACCCGCGCCCTCACACGTACGCTCCCCCTAGAGCGTTGTCGTACCCTCACCTGGACCCTAAACCGTCCCCGTCCCCTAACCCTAACCCTAGCCCGAACCCTAAACCTAACCCTTCCCCGAAGCCTGACCCTCAGCCGTCCCCTAATCCTAACCCGTACGCTGACACTAACCCGCGCCCTCACACGTACGCTCCCCCTAGAGCGTTGTCGTACCCTCACCTGGACCCTAAACCGTCCCCGTCCCCTAACCCTAACCCTAGCCCGAACCCTAACCCTAACCCTTCCCCGAAGCCTGACCCTCAGCCGTCCCCTAATCCTAACCCGTACGCTGACACTAACCCGCGCCCTCACACGTACGCTCCCCCTAGAGCGTTGTCGTACCCTCACCTGGACCCTAAACCGTCCCCGTCCCCTAACCCTAACCCTAGCCCGAACCCTAAACCTAACCCTTCCCCGAAGCCTGACCCTCAGCCGTCCCCTAATCCTAACCCGTACGCTGACACTAACCCGCGCCCTCACACGTACGCTCCCCCTAGAGCGTTGTCGTACCCTCACCTGGACCCTAAACCGTCCCCGTCCCCTAACCCTAACCCTAGCCCGAACCCTAACCCTAACCCTTCCCCGAAGCCTGACCCTCAGCCGTCCCCTAATCCTAACCCGTACGCTGACACTAACCCGCGCCCTCACACGTACGCTCCCCCTAGAGCGTTGTCGTACCCTCACCTGGACCCTAAACCGTCCCCATCCCCTAACCCTAACCCTAGCCCGAACCCTAACCCTAACCCTTCCCCGAAGCCTGACCCTCAGCCGTCCCCTAATCCTAACCCGTACGCTGACACTAACCCGCGCCCTCACATGTACGCTCCCCCTAGAGCGTTGTCGTACCCTCACCTGGACCCTAAACCGTCCCCGTCCCCTAACCCTAACCCTAGCCCGAACCCTAACCCTAACACTTCCCCGAAGCCTGACCCTCAGCCGTCCCCTAACCCTAACCCGTACGCTGACACTAACCCGCGCCCTCACACGTACGCTCCCCCTAGAGCGTTGTCGTACCCTCACCTGGACCCTGAACCGTCCCCGTCCCCTAACCCTAACCCTAGCCCCAACCCTAACCCTAACCCTTCCCCGAAGCCTGACCCTCAGCCGTCCCCAAATCCTAACCCGTACGCTGACACTAACCCGCGCCCTCACACGTACGCTCCCCCTAGAGCGTTGTCGTACCCTCACCTGGACCCTGAACCGTCCCCATCCCCTAACCCTAACCCTAGCCCGAACCCTAACCCTAACCCTTCCCCGAAGCCTGACCCTCAGCCGTCCCCTAATCCTAACCCGTACGCTGACACTAACCCGCGCCCTCACACGTACGCTCCCCCTAGAGCGTTGTCGTACCCTCACCTGGACCCTAAACCGTCCCCGTCCCCTAACCCTAACCCTAGCCCGAACCCTAACCCTAACACTTCCCCGAAGCCTGACCCTCAGCCGTCCCCTAATCCTAACCCGTACGCTGACACTAACCCGCGCCCTCACACGTACGCTCCCCCTAGAGCGTTGTCGTACCCTCACCTGGACCCTAAACCGTCCCCATCCCCTAACCCTAACCCTAGCCCGAACCCTAACCCTAACCCTTCCCCGAAGCCTGACCCTCAGCCGTCCCCTAATCCTAACCCGTAGGCTGACACTAACCCGCGCCCTCACACGTACGCTCCCCCTAGAGCGTTGTCGTACCCTCACCTGGACCCTGAACCGTCCCCGTCCCCTAACCCTAACCCTAGCCCGAACCCTAACCCTAACCCTTCCCCGAAGCCTGACCCTCAGCCGTCCCCTAATCCTAACCCGTACGCCGACACTAACCCGCGCCCTCACACGTACGCTCCCCCTAGAGCGTTGTCGTACCCTCACATGCACCCTAAACCGTCCCCGTCCCCTAACCCTAACCCTAGCCCGAACCCTAACCCTAACCCTTCCCCGAAGCCTGACCCTCAGCCGTCCCCTAATCCTAACCCGTACGCTGACACTAACCCGCGCCCTCACACGTACGCTCCCCCTAGAGCGTTGTCGTACCCTCACCTGGACCCTAAACCGTCCCCGTCCCCTAACCCTAACCCTAGCCCGAACCCTAACCCTAACCCTTCCCCGAAGCCTGACCCTCAGCCGTCCCCTAATCCTAACCCGTACGCTGACACTAACCCGCGCCCTCACACGTACGCTCCCCCTAGAGCGTTGTCGTACCCTCACCTGGACCCTAAACCGTCCCCGTCCCCTAACCCTAACCCTAGCCCGAACCCTAAACCTAACCCTTCCCCGAAGCCTGACCCTCAGCCATCCCCTAATCCTAACCCGTACGCTGACACTAACCCGCGCCCTCACACGTACGCTCCCCCTAGAGCGTTGTCGTACCCTCACCTGGACCCTAAACCGTCCCCGTACCCTAACCCTAACCCTAGCCCGAACCCTAACCCTAACCCTTCCCCGGAGCCTGACCCTCAGCCGTCCCCTAATCCTAACCCGTACGCTGACACTAACCCGCGCCCTCACACGTACGCTCCCCCTAGAGCGTTGTCGTACCCTCACCTGGACCCTAAACCGTCCCCGTCCCCTAACCCTAACCCTAGCCCGAACCCTAACCCTAACCCTTCCCCGAAGCCTGACCCTCAGCCGTCCCCTAATCCTAACCCGTACGCTGACACTAACCCGCGCCCTCACACGTACGCTCCCCCTAGAGCGTTGTCGTACCCTCACCTGGACCCTAAACCGTCCCCGTCCCCTAACCCTAACCCTAGCCCGAACCCTAACCCTAACCCTCCCCCGAAGCCTGACCCTCAGCCGTCCCCTAATCCTAACCCGTACGCTGACACTAACCCGCGCCCTCACACGTACGCTCCCCCTAGAGCGTTGTCGTACCCTCACCTGGACCCTGAACCTTCCCCGTCCCCTAACCCTAACCCTAGCCCGAACCCTAACCCTAACCCTTCCCCGAAGCCTGACCCTCAGCCGTCCCCTAATCCTAACCCGTACGCTGACCCTAACCCGCGCCCTCACACGTACGCTCCCCCTAGAGCGTTGTCGTACCCTCACCTGGACCCTGAACCGTCCCCGTCCCCTAACCCTAACCCTAGCCCGAACCCTAGCCCTAACCCTTCCCCGAAGCCTGACCCTCAGCCGACCTTAATCCTAAACCGTACGCTGACACTAACCCGCGCCCTCACACGTACGCTCCCCCTAGAGCGTTGTCGTACCCTCACCTGGACCCTAAACCGTCCCCGTCCCCTAACCCTAACCCTAGCCCGAACCCTAACCCTAACCCTTCCCCGAAGCCTGACCCTCACCCGTCCCCTAATCCTAACCCGTACGCTGACACTAACCCGCACCCTCACACGTACGCTCCCCCTAGAGCGTTGTCGTACCCTCACCTGGACCCTAAACCGTCCCCGTCCCCTAACCCTAACCCTAGCCCGAACCCTAACCCTAACCCTTCCCCGAAGCCTGACCCTCAGCCGTCCCATAATCCTAACCCGTACGCTGACACTAACCCGCGCCCTCACACGTTCGCTCCCCCTAGAGCGTTGTCGTACCCTCACCTGGACCCTAAACCGTCCCCATCCCCTAACCCTAACCCTAGCCCGAACCCTAACCCTAACCCTTCCCCGAAGCCTGACCCTCAGCCGTCCCCTAATCCTAACCCTTACGCTGACACTAACCCGCGCCCTCACACGTACGCTCCCCCTAGAGCGTTGTCATACCCTCACCTGGACCCTGAACCGTCCCCGTCCCCTAACCCTAACCCTAGCCCGAACCCTAACCCTAACCCTTCCCCGAAGCCTGACCCTCAGCCGTCCCCTAATCCTAACCCGTACGCTGACACCCACCCGCGCCCTCACACGTACGCTCCCCCTAGAGCGTTAACGTACCCTCACCTGGACCCTGAACCGTCCCCGTCCCCTAACCCTAACCCTAGCCCCAACCCTAACCCTAACCCTTCCCCGAAGCCTGACCCTCAGCCGTCCCCAAATCCTAACCCGTACGCTGACACTAACCCGCGCCCTCACACGTACGCTCCCCCTAGAACGTTGTCGTACCCTCACCTGAACCCTGAACCGTCCCCATCCCCTAACCCTAACCCTAGCCCGAACCCTAACCCTAACCCTTCCCCGAAGCCTGACCCTCAGCCGTCCCCTAATCCTAACCCGTACGCTGACACTAACCCGCGCCCTCACACGTACGCTCCCCCTAGAGCGTTGTCGTACCCTCACCTGGACCCTAAACCGTCCCCGTCCCCTAACCCTAACCCTAGCCCGAACCCTAACCCTAACCCTTCCCCGAAGTCTGACCCTCAGCCGTCCCCTAATCCTAACCCGTACGCTGACACTAACCCACGCCCTCACACGTACGCTCCCCCTAGAGCGTTGTCGTACCCTCACCTGGACCCTAAACCGTCCCCGTCCCCTAACCCTAACCCTAGCCCGAACCCTAACCCTAACCCTTCCCCGAAGCCTGACCCTCAGCCGTCCCCTAATCCTAACCCGTACGCTGACACTAACCCGCGCCCTCACACGTACGCTCCCCCTAGAGCGTTGTCGTACCCTCACCTGGACCCTGAGCCTTCCCCGTCCCCTAACCCTAACCCTAGCCCGAACCCTAACCCTAACCCTTCCCCGAAGCCTGACCCTCAGCCGTCCCCTAATCCTAACCCGTACGCTGACACTAACCCGCGCCCTCACACGTACGCTCCCCCTAGAGCGTTGTCGTACCCTCACCTGGACCCTGAACCGTCCCCGTCCCCTAACCCTAACCCTAGCCCGAACCCTAGCCCTAACACTTCCCCGAAGCCTGACCCTCAGCCGACCCTAATCCTAACCCGTACGCTGACACTAACCCGCGCCCTCACACGTACGCTCCCCCTAGAGCGTTGTCGTACCCTCACCTGGACCCTAAACCGTCCCCGTCCCCTAACCCTAACCCTAGCCCGAACCCTAACCCTAACCCTTCCCCGAAGCCTGACCCTAACCCGTCCCCCAATCCTAACCCGTACGCTGACACTAACCCGCACCCTCACACGTACGCTCCCCCTAGAGCGTTGTCGTAACCTCACCTGGACCTTAAACCGTCCCCGTCCCCTAACCCTAACCCTAGCCCGAACCCTAACCCTAACCCTTCCCCGAAGCCTGACCCTCAGCCGTCCCCTAATCCTAACCCGTACACTGACACTAACCCGCGCCCTCATACGTTCGCTCCCCCTAGAGCGTGGTCGTACCCTCACCTGGACCCTAAACCGTCCCCGTCCCCTAACCCTAACCCTAGCCCGAACCCTAACCCTAACCCTTCCCCGAAGCCTGACCCTCAGCCGTCCCCTAATCCTAACCCGTACGCTGACACTAACCCGCGCCCTCATACGTACGCTCCCCCTAGAGCGTTGTCGTACCCTCACCTGGACCCTAAACCGTCCCCGTCCCCTAACCCTAACCCTAGCCCGAACCCTAACCCTAACCCTTCCCCGAAGCCTGACCCTCAGCCGTCCCCTAATCCTAACCCGTACGCTGACACTAACCCGCGCCCTCACACGTACGCTCCCCCTAGAGCGTTGTCGTACCCTCACCTGGACCCTAAACCGTCCCCGTCCCCTAACCCTAACCCTCGCCCGAACCCTTACCCTAACCCTTCCCCGAAGCCTGACCCTCAGCCGTCCCCTAATCCTAACCCGTACGCTGACACTAACCCGCGCCCTCACACGTACGCTCCCCCTAGAGCGTTGTCGTACCCTCACCTGGACCCTGAACCGTCCCCGTCCCCTAACCCTAACCCTAGCCCGAACCCTAACCCTAACCCTTCCCCGAAGCCTGACCCTCAGCCGTCCCCTAATCCTAAACCGTACGCTGACACTAACCCGCGCCCTCACACGTACGCTCCCCCTAGAGCGTTGTCGTACCCTCACCTGGACCCTAAACCGTCCCCGTCCCCTAACCCTAACCCTAGCCCCAACCCTAACCCTAACCCTTCCCCGAAGCCTGACACTCAGCCGTCCCCAAATCCTAACCCGTACGCTGACACTAACCCGCGCCCTCACACGTACGCTCCCCCTAGAGCGTTGTCGTACCCTCACCTGGACCCTGAACCGTCCCCATCCCCTAACCCTAACCCTAGCCCGAACCCTAACCCTAACCCTTCCCCGAAGCCTGACCCTCAGCCGTCCCCTAATCCTAACCCGTACGCTGACACTAACCCGCGCCCAAACACATACACTCCCGCTAGAGCGTTGTCGTACCCTCACCTGGACCCTAAACCGTCCCCGTCCCCTAACCCTAACCCTAGCCCGAACCCTAACCCTAACCCTTCCCCGAAGCTTGACCCTCAGCCGTCCCCTAATCCTAACCCGTACGCCGACACTAACCCGCGCCCTCACACGTACGCTCCCCCTAGAGCGTTGTCGTACCCTCACCTGGACCCTAAACCGTCCGCGTCCCCTAACCCTAACCCTAGCCCGAACCCTAACCCTAACCCTTCCCCGAAGCCTGACCCTCAGCCGTCACCTAATCCTAACCCGTACGCCGACACTAACCCGCGCCCTCACACGTACGCTCCCCCTAGAGCGTTGTCGTACCCTCACCTGGACCCTAAACCGTCCCCGTCCCCTAACCCTAACCCTAGCCCGAACCCTAACCCTAACACTTCCCCGAAGCCTGACCCTCAGCCGTCCCCTAATCCTAACCCGTACGCCGACACTAACCCGCGCCCTCACACGTACGCTCCCCCTAGAGCGTTGTCGTACCCTCACATGGACCCTAAACCGTCCCCGTCCCCTAACCCTAACCCTAGCCCGAACCCTAACCCTAACCCTTCCCCGAAGCCTGACCCTCAGCCGTCCCCTAATCCTAACCCGTACGCTGACACTAACCCGCACCCTCACACGTACGCTCCCCCTAGAGCGTTGTCGTACCCTCACCTGGACCCTAAACCGTCCCCGTCCCCTAACCCTAACCCTAGCCCGAACCCTAACCCTAACCCTTCCCCGAAGCCTGACCCTCAGCCGTCCCCTAATCCTAACCCGTACGCTGACACTAACCCGCGCCCTCACACGTACGCTCCCCCTAGAGCGTTGTCGTACCCTCACCTGGACCCTAAACCGTCCCCGTCCCCTAACCCTAACCCTAGCCCGAACCCTAAACCTAACCCTTCCCCGAAGCCTGACCCTCAGCCATCCCCTAATCCTAACCCGTACGCTGACACTAACCCGCGCCCTCACACGTACGCTCCCCCTAGAGCGTTGTCGTACCCTCACCTGGACCCTAAACCGTCCCCGTACCCTAACCCTAACCCTAGCCCGAACCCTAACCCTAACCCTTCCCCGGAGCCTGACCCTCAGCCGTCCCCCTAATCCTAACCCGTACGCTGACACTAACCCGCGCCCTCACACGTACGCTCCCCCTAGAGCGTTGTCGTACCCTCACCTGGACCCTAAACCGTCCCCGTCCCCTAACCCTAACCCTAGCCCGAACCCTAACCCTAACCCTTCCCCGAAGCCTGACCCTCAGCCGTCCCCTTATCCTAACCCGTACGCTGACACTAACCCGCGCCCTCACACATACGCTCCCCCTAGAGCGTTGTCGTACCCTCACCTGGACCCTAAACCGTCCCCGTCCCCTAACCCTAACCCTAGCCCGAACCCTAACCCTAACCCTCCCCCGAAGCCTGACCCTCAGCCGTCCCCTAATCCTAACCCGTACGCTGACACTAACCCGCGCCCTCACACGTACGCTCCCCCTAGAGCGTTGTCGTACCCTCACCTGGACCCTGAACCTTCCCCGTCCCCTAACCCTAACCCTAGCCCGAACCCTAACCCTAACCCTTCCCCGAAGCCTGACCCTCAGCCGTCCCCTAATCCTAACCCGTACGCTGACCCTAACCCGCGCCCTCACACGTACGCTCCCCCTAGAGCGTTGTCGTACCCTCACCTGGACCCTGAACCGTCCCCGTCCCCTAACCCTAACCCTAGCCCGAACCCTAGCCCTAACCCTTCCCCGAAGCCTGACCCTCAACCGACCTTAATCCTAAACCGTACGCTGACACTAACCCGCGCCCTCACACGTACGCTCCCCCTAGAGCGTTGTCGTACCCTCACCTGGACCCTAAACCGTCCCCGTCCCCTAACCCTAACCCTAGCCCGAACCCTAACCCTAACCCTTCCCCGAAGCCTGACCCTCACCCGTCCCCTAATCCTAACCCGTACGCTGACACTAACCCGCACCCTCACACGTACGCTCCCCCTAGAGCGTTGTCGTACCCTCACCTGGACCCTAAACCGTCCCCGTCCCCTATCCCTAACCCTAGCCCGAACCCTAACCCTAACCCTTCCCCGAAGCCTGACCCTCAGCCGTCCCATAATCCTAACCCGTACGCTGACACTAACCCGCGCCCTCACACGTTCGCTCCCCCTAGAGCGTTGTCGTACCCTCACCTGGACCCTAAACCGTCCCCGTCCCCTAACCCTAACCCTAGCCCGAACCCTAACCCTAACCCTTCCCCGAAGCCTGACCCTCAGCCGTCCCCTAATCCTAACCCTTACGCTGACACTAACCCGCGCCCTCACACGTACGCTCCCCCTAGAGCGTTGTCATACCCTCACCTGGACCCTGAACCGTCCCCGTCCCCTAACCCTAACCCTAGCCCGAACCCTAACCCTAACCCTTCCCCGAAGCCTGACCCTCAGCCGTCCCCTAATCCTAACCCGTACGCTGACACCCACCCGCGCCCTCACACGTACGCTCCCCCTAGAGCGTTAACGTACCCTCACCTGGACCCTGAACCGTCCCCGTCCCCTAACCCTAACCCTAGCCCCAACCCTAACCCTAACCCTTCCCTGAAGCCTGACCCTCAGCCGTCCCCAAATCCTAACCCGTACGCTGACACTAACCCGCGCCCTCACACGTACGCTCCCCCTAGAACGTTGTCGTACCCTCACCTGAACCCTGAACCGTCCCCATCCCCTAACCCTAACCCTAGCCCGAACCCTAACCCTAACCCTTCCCCGAAGCCTGACCCTCAGCCGTCCCCTAATCCTAACCCGTACGCTGACACTAACCCGCGCCCTCACACGTACGCTCCCCCTAGAGCGTTGTCGTACCCTCACCTGGACCCTAAACCGTCCCCGTCCCCTAACCCTAACCCTAGCCCGAACCCTAACCCTAACCCTTCCCCGAAGTCTGACCCTCAGCCGTCCCCTAATCCTAACCCGTACGCTGACACTAACCCACGCCCTCACACGTACGCTCCCCCTAGAGCGTTGTCGTACCCTCACCTGGACCCTAAACCGTCCCCGTCCCCTAACCCTAACCCTAGCCCGAACCCTAACCCTAACCCTTCCCCGAAGCCTGACCCTCAGCCGTCCCCTAATCCTAACCCGTACGCTGACACTAACCCGCGCCCTCACACGTACGCTCCCCCTAGAGCGTTGTCGTACCCTCACCTGGACCCTGAGCCTTCCCCGTCCCCTAACCCTAACCCTAGCCCGAACCCTAACCCTAACCCTTCCCCGAAGCCTGACCCTCAGCCGTCCCCTAATCCTAACCCGTACGCTGACACTAACCCGCGCCCTCACACGTACGCTCCCCCTAGAGCGTTGTCGTACCCTCACCTGGACCCTGAACCGTCCCCGTCCCCTAACCCTAACCCTAGCCCGAACCCTAGCCCTAACACTTCCCCGAAGCCTGACCCTCAGCCGACCCTAATCCTAACCCGTACGCTGACACTAACCCGCGCCCTCACACGTACGCTCCCCCTAAAGCGTTGTCGTACCCTCACCTGGACCCTAAACCGTCCCCGTCCCCTAACCCTAACCCTAGCCCGAACCCTAACCCTAACCCTTCCCCGAAGCCTGACCCTAACCCGTCCCCCAATCCTAACCCGTACGCTGACACTAACCCGCACCCTCACACGTACGCTCCCCCTAGAGCGTTGTCGTAACCTCACCTGGACCTTAAACCGTCCCCGTCCCCTAACCCTAACCCTAGCCCGAACCCTAACCCTAACCCTTCCCCGAAGCCTGACCCTCAGCCGTCCCCTAATCCTAACCCGTACACTGACACTAACCCGCGCCCTCACACGTTCGCTCCCCCTAGAGCGTGGTCGTACCCTCACCTGGACCCTAAACCGTCCCCGTCCCCTAACCCTAACCCTAGCCCGAACCCTAACCCTAACCCTTCCCCGAAGCCTGACCCTCAGCCGTCCCCTAATCCTAACACGTACGCTGACACTAACCCGCGCCCTCACACGTACGCTCCCCCTAGAGCGTTGTCGTACCCTCACCTGGACCCTAAACCGTCCCCGTCCCCTAACCCTAACCCTAGCCCGAACCCTAACCCTAACCCTTCCCCGAAGCCTGACCCTCAGCCGTCCCCTAATCCTAACCCGTACGCTGACACTAACCCGCGCCCTCACACGTACGCTCCCCCTAGAGCGTTGTCGTACCCTCACCTGGACCCTAAACCGTCCCCGTCCCCTAACCCTAACCCTAGCCCGAACCCTTACCCTAACCCTTCCCCGAAGCCTGACCCTCAGCCGTCCCCTAATCCTAACCCGTACGCTGACACTAACCCGCGCCCTCACACGTACGCTCCCCCTAGAGCGTTGTCGTACCCTCACCTGGACCCTAAACCGTCCCCGTCCCCTAACCCTAACCCTAGCCCCAACCCTAACCCTAACACTTCCCCGAAGCCTGACACTCAGCCGTCCCCAAATCCTAACCCGTACGCTGACACTAACCCGCGCCCTCACACGTACGCTCCCCCTAGAGCGTTGTCGTACCCTCACCTGGACCCTGAACCGTCCCCATCCCCTAACCCTAACCCTAGCCCGAACCCTAACCCTAACCCTTCCCCGAAGCCTGACCCTCAGCCGTCCCCTAATCCTAACCCGTACACTGACACTAACCCGCGCCCAAACACATACACTCCCCCTAGAGCGTTGTCGTACCCTCACCTGGACCCTAAACCGTCCCCGTCCCCTAACCCTAACCCTAGCCCGAACCCTAACCCTAACCCTTCCCCGAAGCCTGACCCTCAGCCGTCCCCTAATCCTAACCCGTACGCTGACACTAACCCGCGCCCTCACACGTACGCTCCCCCTAGAGCGTTGTCGTACCCTCACCTGGACCCTAAACCGTCCCCGTCCCCTAACCCTAACCCTAGCCCGAACCCTAAACCTAACCCTTCCCCGAAGCCTGACCCTCAGCCGTCCCCTAATCCTAACCCGTACGCTGACACTAACCCGCGCCCTCACACGTACGCTCCCCCTAGAGCGTTGTCGTACCCTCACCTGGACCCTAAACCGTCCCCGTCCCCTAACCCTAACCCTAGCCCGAACCCTAACCCTAACCCTTCCCCGAAGCCTGACCCTCAGACGTCCCCTAATCCTAACCCGTACGCTGACACTAACCCGCGCCCTCACACGTACGCTCCCCCTAGAGCGTTGTCGTACCCTCACCTGGACCCTAAACCGTCCCCGTCCCCTAACCCTAACCCTAGCCTGAACCCTAACCCTAACCCTAGCCCGAACCCTAACCCTAACCCTTCCCCGAAGCCTGACCCTCAGCCGTCCCCTAATCCTAACCCGTACGCTGACACTAACCCGCGCCCTCACACGTACGCTCCCCCTAGAGCGTTGTCGTACCCTCACCTGGACCCTAAACCGTCCCCGTCCCCTAACCCTAACCCTAGCCCGAACCCTAACCCTAACCCTTCCCCGAAGCCTGACCCTCAGCCGTCCCTAATCCTAACCCGTACGCTGACACTAACCCGCGCCCTCACACGTACGCTCCCCCTAGAGCGTTGTTGTACCCTCACCTGGACCCTAAACCGTCCCCGTCCCCTAACCCTAACCCTAGCCCGAACCCTAACCCTAACCCTTCCCCGAAGCCTGACCCTCAGCCGTCCCCTAATCCTAACCCGTACGCTGACACTAACCCGCGCCCTCACACGTACGCTCCCCCTAGAGCGTTGTCGTACCCTCACCTGGACCCTAAACCGTCCCCGTCCCCTAACCCTAACCCTAGCCCGAACCCTAACCCTAACCCTCCCCCGAAGCCTGACCGTCAGCCGTCCCCTAATCCTAACCCGTACGCTGACACTAACCCGCGCCCTCACACGTACGCTCCCCCTAGAGCGTTGTCGTACACTCACCTGGACCCTGAACCTTCCCCGTCCCCTAACCCTAACCCTAGCCCGAACCCTAACCCTAACCCTTCCCCGAAGCCTGACCCTCAGCCGTCCCCTAATCCTAACCCGTACGCTGACACTAACCCGCGCCCTCACACGTACGCTCCCCCTAGAGCGTTGTCGTACCCTCACCTGGACCCTGAACCGTCCCCGTCCCCTAACCCTAACCCTAGCCCGAACCCTAGCCCTAACCCTTCCCCGAAGCCTGACCCTCAGCCGACCTTAATCCTAAACCGTACGCTGACACTAACCCGCGCCCTCACACGTACGCTCCCCCTAGAGCGTTGTCGTACCCTCACCTGGACCCTAAACCGTCCCCGTCCCCTAACCCTAACCCTAGCCCGAACCCTAACCCTAACCCTTCCCCGAAGTCTGACCCTCAGCCGTCCCCTAATCCTAACCCGTACGCTGACACTAACCCACGCCCTCACACGTACGCTCCCCCTAGAGCGTTGTCGTACCCTCAACTGGACCCTAAACCGTCCCCGTCCCCTAACCCTAACCCTAGCCCGAACCCTAACCCTAACCCTTCCCCGAAGCCTGACCCTCAGCCGTCCCCTAATCCTAACCCGTACGCTGACACTAACCCGCGCCCTCACACGTACGCTCCCCCTAGAGCGTTGTCGTACCCTCACCTGGACCCTGAGCCTTCCCCGTCCCCTAACCCTAACCCTAGCCCGAACCCTAACCCTAACCCTTCCCCGAAGCCTGACCCTCAGCCGTCCCCTAATCCTAACCCGTACGCTGACACTAACCCGCGCCCTCACACGTACGCTCCCCCTAGAGCGTTGTCGTACCCTCACCTGGACCCTGAACCGTCCCCGTCCCCTAACCCTAACCCTAGCCCGAACCCTAGCCCTAACACTTCCCCGAAGCCTGACCCTCAGCCGACCCTAATCCTAACCCGTACGCTGACACTAACCCGCGCCCTCACACGTACGCTCCCCCTAGAGCGTTGTCGTACCCTCACCTGGACCCTAAACCGTCCCCGTCCCCTAACCCTAACCCTAGCCCGAACCCTAACCCTAACCCTTCCCCGAAGCCTGACCCTAACCCGTCCCCCAATCCTAACCCGTACGCTGACACTAACCCGCACCCTCACACGTACGCTCCCCCTAGAGCGTTGTCGTAACCTCACCTGGACCTTAAACCGTCCCCGTCCCCTAACCCTAACCCTAGCCCGAACCCTAACCCTAACCCTTCCCCGAAGCCTGACCCTCAGCCGTCCCCTAATCCTAACCCGTACACTGACACTAACCCGCGCCCTCACACGTTCGCTCCCCCTAGAGCGTGGTCGTACCCTCACCTGGACCCTAAACCGTCCCCGTCCCCTAACCCTAACCCTAGCCCGAACCCTAACCCTAACCCTTCCCCGAAGCCTGACCCTCAGCCGTCCCCTAATCCTAACCCGTACGCTGACACTAACCCGCGCCCTCACACGTACGCTCCCCCTAGAGCGTTGTCGTACCCTCACCTGGACCCTAAACCGTCCCCGTCCCCTAACCCTAACCCTAGCCCGAACCCTAACCCTAACCCTTCCCCGAAGCCTGACCCTCAGCCGTCCCCTAATCCTAACCCGTACGCTGACACTAACCCGCGCCCTCACACGTACGCTCCCCCTAGAGCGTTGTCGTACCCTCACCTGGACCCTAAACCGTCCCCGTCCCCTAACCCTAACCCTAGCCCGAACCCTTACCCTAACCCTTCCCCGAAGCCTGACCCTCAGCCGTCCCCTAATCCTAACCCGTACGCTGACACTAACCCGCGCCCTCACACGTACGCTCCCCCTAGAGCGTTGTCGTACCCTCACCTGGACCCTGAACCGTCCCCGTCCCCTAACCCTAACCCTAGCCCGAACCCTAGCCCTAACCCTTCCCCGAAGCCTGACCCTCAGCCGACCTTAATCCTAAACCGTACGCTGACACTAACCCGCGCCCTCACACGTACGCTCCCCCTAGAGCGTTGTCGTACCCTCACCTGGACCCTAAACCGTCCCCGTCCCCTAACCCTAACCCTAGCCCGAACCCTAACCCTAACCCTTCCCCGAAGTCTGACCCTCAGCCGTCCCCTAATCCTAACCCGTACGCTGACACTAACCCACGTCCTCACACGTACGCTCCCCCTAGAGCGTTGTCGTACCCTCACCTGGACCCTAAACCGTCCCCGTCCCCTAACCCTAACCCTAGCCCGAACCCTAACCCTAACCCTTCCCCGAAGCCTGACCCTCAGCCGTCCCCTAATCCTAACCCGTACGCTGACACTAAACCGCGCCCTCACACGTACGCTCCCCCTAGAGCGTTGTCGTACCCTCACCTGGACCCTGAGCCTTCCCAGTCCCCTAACCCTAACCCTAGCCCGAACCCTAACCCTAACCCTTCCCCGAAGCCTGACCCTCAGCCGTCCCCTAATCCTAACCCGTACGCTGACACTAACCCGCGCCCTCACACGTACGCTCCCCCTAGAGCGTTGTCGTACCCTCACCTGGACCCTGAACCGTCCCCGTCCCCTAACCCTAACCCTAGCCCGAACCCTAGCCCTAACACTTCCCCGAAGCCTGACCCTCAGCCGACCCTAATCCTAACCCGTACGCTGACACTAACCCGCGCCCTCACACGTACGCTCCCCCTAGAGCGTTGTCGTACCCTCACCTGGACCCTAAACCGTCCCCGTCCCCTAACCCTAACCCTAGCCCGAACCCTAACCCTAACCCTTCCCCGAAGCCTGACCCTAACCCGTCCCCCAATCCTAACCCGTACGCTGACACTAACCCGCACCCTCACACGTACGCTCCCCCTAGAGCGTTGTCGTAACCTCACCTGGACCTTAAACCGTCCCCGTCCCCTAACCCTAACCCTAGCCCGAACCCTAACCCTAACCCTTCCCCGAAGCCTGACCCTCAGCCGTCCCCTAATCCTAACCCGTACACTGACACTAACCCGCGCCCTCACACGTTCGCTCCCCCTAGAGCGTGGTCGTACCCTCACCTGGACCCTAAACCGTCCCCGTCCCCTAACCCTAACCCTAGCCCGAACCCTAACCCTAACCCTTCCCCGAAGCCTGACCCTCAGCCGTCCCCTAATCCTAACCCGTACGCTGACACTAACCCGCGCCCTCACACGTACGCTCCCCCTAGAGCGTTGTCGTACCCTCACCTGGACCTTAAACCGTCCCCGTCCCCTAACCCTAACCCTAGCCCGAACCCTAACCCTAACCCTTCCCCGAAGCCTGACCCTCAGCCGTCCCCTAATCCTAACCCGTACGCTGACACTAACCCGCGCCCTCACACGTACGCTCCCCCTAGAGCGTTGTCGTACCCTCACCTGGACCCTAAACCGTCCCCGTCCCCTAACCCTAACCCTAGCCCGAACCCTTACCCTAACCCTTCCCCGAAGCCTGACCCTCAGCCGTCCCCTAATCCTAACCCGTACGCTGACACTAACCCGCGCCCTCACACGTACGCTCCCCCTAGAGCGTTGTCGTACCCTCACCTGGACCCTAAACCGTCCCCGTCCCCTAACCCTAACCCTAGCCCCAACCCTAACCCTAACCCTTCCCCGAAGCCTGACACTCAGCCGTCCCCAAATCCTAACCCGTACGCTGACACTAACCCGCGCCCTCACACGTACGCTCCCCCTAGAGCGTTGTCGTACCCTCACCTGGACCCTGAACCGTCCCCATCCCCTAACCCTAACCCTAGCCCGAACCCTAACCCTAACCCTTCCCCGAAGCCTGACCCTCAGCCGTCCCCTAATCCTAACCCGTACGCTGACACTAACCCGCGCCCAAACACATACACTCCCCCTAGAGCGTTGTCGTACCCTCACCTGGACCCTAAACCGTCCCCGTCCCCTAACCCTAACCCTAGCCCGAACCCTAACCCTAACCCTTCCCCGAAGCCTGACCCTCAGCCGTCCCCTAATCCTAACCCGTACGCTGACACTAACCCGCGCCCTCACACGTACGCTCCCCCTAGAGCGTTGTCGTACCCTCACCTGGACCCTAAACCGTCCCCGTCCCCTAACCCTAACCCTAGCCCGAACCCTAACCCTAACCCTTCCCCGAAGCCTGACCCTCAGACGTCCCCTAATCCTAACCCGTACGCTGACACTAACCCGCGCCCTCACACGTACGCTCCCCCTAGAGCGTTGTCGTACCCTCACCTGGACCCTAAACCGTCCCCGTCCCCTAACCCTAACCCTAGCCTGAACCCTAACCCTAACCCTAGCCCGAACCCTAACCCTAACCCTTCCCCGAAGCCTGACCCTCAGCCGTCCCCTAATCCTAACCCGTACGCTGACACTAACCCGCGCCCTCACACGTACGCTCCCCCTAGAGCGTTGTCGTACCCTCACCTGGACCCTAAACCGTCCCCGTCCCCTAACCCTAACCCTAGCCCGAACCCTAACCCTAACCCTTCCCCGAAGCCTGACCCTCAGCCGTCCCTAATCCTAACCCGTACGCTGACACTAACCCGCGCCCTCACACGTACGCTCCCCCTAGAGCGTTGTTGTACCCTCACCTGGACCCTAAACCGTCCCCGTCCCCTAACCCTAACCCTAGCCCGAACCCTAACCCTAACCCTTCCCCGAAGCCTGACCCTCAGCCGTCCCCTAATCCTAACCCGTACGCTGACACTAACCCGCGCCCTCACACGTACGCTCCCCCTAGAGCGTTGTCGTACCCTCACCTGGACCCTAAACCGTCCCCGTCCCCTAACCCTAACCCTAGCCCGAACCCTAACCCTAACCCTCCCCCGAAGCCTGACCGTCAGCCGTCCCCTAATCCTAACCCGTACGCTGACACTAACCCGCGCCCTCACACGTACGCTCCCCCTAGAGCGTTGTCGTACACTCACCTGGACCCTGAACCTTCCCCGTCCCCTAACCCTAACCCTAGCCCGAACCCTAACCCTAACCCTTCCCCGAAGCCTGACCCTCAGCCGTCCCCTAATCCTAACCCGTACGCTGACACTAACCCGCGCCCTCACACGTACGCTCCCCCTAGAGCGTTGTCGTACCCTCACCTGGACCCTGAACCGTCCCCGTCCCCTAACCCTAACCCTAGCCCGAACCCTAGCCCTAACCCTTCCCCGAAGCCTGACCCTCAGCCGACCTTAATCCTAAACCGTACGCTGACACTAACCCGCGCCCTCACACGTACGCTCCCCCTAGAGCGTTGTCGTACCCTCACCTGGACCCTAAACCGTCCCCGTCCCCTAACCCTAACCCTAGCCCGAACCCTAACCCTAACCCTTCCCCGAAGCCTGACCCTCACCCGTCCCCTAATCCTAACCCGTACGCTGACACTAACCCGCACCCTCACACGTACGCTCCCCCTAGAGCGTTGTCGTACCCTCACCTGGACCCTAAACCGTCCCCGTCCCCTAACCCTAACCCTAGCCCGAACCCTAGCCCTAACCCTTCCCCGAAGCCTGACCCTCAGCCGTCCCCTAATCCTAACCCGTACGCTGACACTAACCCGCGCCCTCACACGTACGCTCCCCCTAGAGCGTTGTCGTACCCTCACCTGGACCCTGAACCGTCCCCGTCCCCTAACCCTAATCCTAGCCCGAACCCTAACCCTAACCCTTCCCCGAAGCCTGACCCTCAGCCGTCCCCTAATCCTAACCCGTACGCTGACACTAACCCGCGCCCTCACACGTACGCTCCCCCTAGAGCGTTAACGTACCCTCACCTGGACCCTGAACCGTCCCCGTCCCCTAACCCTAACCCTAGCCCCAACCCTAACCCTAACCCTTCCCCGAAGCCTGACCCTCAGCCGTCCCCAAATCCTAACCCGTACGCTGACACTAACCCGCGCCCTCACACGTACGCTCCCCCTAGAGCGTTGTCGTACCCTCACCTGGACCCTGAACCTTCCCCATCCCCTAACCCTAACCCTAGCCCGAACCCTAACCCTAACCCTTCCCCGAAGCCTGACCCTCAGCCGTCCCCTAATCCTAACCCGTACGCTGACACTAACCCGCGCCCTCACACGTACGCTCCCCCTAGAGCGTTGTCGTACCCTCACCTGGACCCTAAACCGTCCCCGTCCCCTAACCCTAACCCTAGCCCGAACCCTAACCCTAACCCTTCCCCGAAGTCTGACCCTCAGCCGTCCCCTAATCCTAACCCGTACGCTGACACTAACCCACGCCCTCACACGTACGCTCCCCCTAGAGCGTTGTCGTACCCTCACCTGGACCCTAAACCGTCCCCGTCCCCTAACCCTAACCCTAGCCCGAACCCTAACCCTAACCCTTCCCCGAAGCCTGACCCTCAGCCGTCCCCTAATCCTAACCCGTACGCTGACACTAACCCGCGCCCTCACACGTACGCTCCCCCTAGAGCGTTGTCGTACCCTCACCTGGACCCTAAACCGTCCCCGTCCCCTAACCCTAACCCTAGCCTGAACCCTAAACCTAACCCTCCCCCGAAGCCTGACCCTCAGCCGTCCCCTAATCCTAACCCGTACGCTGACACTAACCCGCGCCCTCACACGTACGCTCCCCCTAGAGCGTTGTCGTACCCTCACCTGGACCCTAAACCGTCCCCGTCCCCTAACCCTAACCCTAGCCCGAACCCTAACCCTAACCCTTCCCCGAAGCCTGACCCTCAGCCGTCCCCTAATCCTAACCCGTACGCTGACACTAACCCGCGCCCCCACACGTACGCTGCCCCTAGAGCGTTGTCGTACCCTCACCTGGACCCTGAACCGTCCCCGTCCCCTAACCCTAACCCTAGCCCCAACCCTAACCCTAAACCTTCCCCGAAGCTTGACCCTCAGCCGTCCCCTAATCCTAACCCGTACGCTGACACTAACCCGCGCCCTCACACGTACGCTCCCCCTAGAGCGTTGTCGTACCCTCACCTGGACCCTGAACCGTCCCCGTCCCCTAACCCTATCCCTAGCCCGAACCCTAGACCTAACCCTTCCCCGAAGCCTGACCCTCAGCCGTCCCCTAATCCTAACCCGTACGCTGACACTAACCCGCGCCCTCACACGTACGCTCCGCCTAGAGCGTTGTCGTACCCTCACCTGGACCCTAAACCGTCCCCGTCCCCTAACCCTAACCCTAGCCCGAACCCTAACCCTAACCCTTCCCCGAAGCCTGACCCTCAGCCGTCCCCTAATCCTAACCCGTACGCTGACACTAACCCGCGCCCTCACACGTACGCTCCCCCTAGAGCGTTGTCGTACCCTCACCTGGACCCTAAACCGTCCCCGTACCCTAACCCTAACCCTAGCCCGAACCCTAACCCTAACCCTTCCCCGAAGCCTGACCCTCAGCCGTCCCCTAATCCTAACCCGTACGCTGACACTAACCCGCGCCCTCACACGTACGCTCCCCCTAGAGCGTTGTCGTACCCTCACCTGGACCCTAAACCGTCCCCGTCCCCTAACCCTAACCCTAGCCCGAACCCTAACCCTAACCCTTCCCCGAAGCCTGACCCTCAGCCGTCCCCTAATCCTAACCCGTACGCTGACACTAACCCGCGCCCTCACACGTTCGCTCCCCCTAGAGCGTTGTCGTACCCTCACCTGGACCCTAAACCGTCCCCGTCCCCTAACCCTAACCCTAGCCCGAACCCTAACCCTAACCCTTCCCCGAAGCCTGACCCTCAGCCGTCCCCTAATCCTAACCCTTACGCTGACACTAACCCGCGCCCTCACACGTACGCTCCCCCTAGAGCGTTGTCATACCCTCACCTGGACCCTGAACCGTCCCCGTCCCCTAACCCTAACCCTAGCCCGAACCCTAACCCTAACCCTTCCCCGAAGCCTGACCCTCAGCCGTCCCCTAATCCTAACCCGTACGCTGACACCCACCCGCGCCCTCACACGTACGCTCCCCCTAGAGCGTTAACGTACCCTCACCTGGACCCTGAACCGTCCCCGTCCCCTAACCCTAACCCTAGCCCCAACCCTAACCCTAACCCTTCCCTGAAGCCTGACCCTCAGCCGTCCCCAAATCCTAACCCGTACGCTGACACTAACCCGCGCCCTCACACGTACGCTCCCCCTAGAACGTTGTCGTACCCTCACCTGAACCCTGAACCGTCCCCATCCCCTAACCCTAACCCTAGCCCGAACCCTAACCCTAACCCTTCCCCGAAGCCTGACCCTCAGCCGTCCCCTAATCCTAACCCGTACGCTGACACTAACCCGCGCCCTCACACGTACGCTCCCCCTAGAGCGTTGTCGTACCCTCACCTGGACCCTAAACCGTCCCCGTCCCCTAACCCTAACCCTAGCCCGAACCCTAACCCTAACCCTTCCCCGAAGTCTGACCCTCAGCCGTCCCCTAATCCTAACCCGTACGCTGACACTAACCCACGCCCTCACACGTACGCTCCCCCTAGAGCGTTGTCGTACCCTCACCTGGACCCTAAACCGTCCCCGTCCCCTAACCCTAACCCTAGCCCGAACCCTAACCCTAACCCTTCCCCGAAGCCTGACCCTCAGCCGTCCCCTAATCCTAACCCGTACGCTGACACTAACCCGCGCCCTCACACGTACGCTCCCCCTAGAGCGTTGTCGTACCCTCACCTGGACCCTGAGCCTTCCCCGTCCCCTAACCCTAACCCTAGCCCGAACCCTAACCCTAACCCTTCCCCGAAGCCTGACCCTCAGCCGTCCCCTAATCCTAACCCGTACGCTGACACTAACCCGCGCCCTCACACGTACGCTCCCCCTAGAGCGTTGTCGTACCCTCACCTGGACCCTGAACCGTCCCCGTCCCCTAACCCTAACCCTAGCCCGAACCCTAGCCCTAACACTTCCCCGAAGCCTGACCCTCAGCCGACCCTAATCCTAACCCGTACGCTGACACTAACCCGCGCCCTCACACGTACGCTCCCCCTAAAGCGTTGTCGTACCCTCACCTGGACCCTAAACCGTCCCCGTCCCCTAACCCTAACCCTAGCCCGAACCCTAACCCTAACCCTTCCCCGAAGCCTGACCCTAACCCGTCCCCCAATCCTAACCCGTACGCTGACACTAACCCGCACCCTCACACGTACGCTCCCCCTAGAGCGTTGTCGTAACCTCACCTGGACCTTAAACCGTCCCCGTCCCCTAACCCTAACCCTAGCCCGAACCCTAACCCTAACCCTTCCCCGAAGCCTGACCCTCAGCCGTCCCCTAATCCTAACCCGTACACTGACACTAACCCGCGCCCTCACACGTTCGCTCCCCCTAGAGCGTGGTCGTACCCTCACCTGGACCCTAAACCGTCCCCGTCCCCTAACCCTAACCCTAGCCCGAACCCTAACCCTAACCCTTCCCCGAAGCCTGACCCTCAGCCGTCCCCTAATCCTAACCCGTACGCTGACACTAACCCGCGCCCTCACACGTACGCTCCCCCTAGAGCGTTGTCGTACCCTCACCTGGACCCTAAACCGTCCCCGTCCCCTAACCCTAACCCTAGCCCGAACCCTAACCCTAACCCTTCCCCGAAGCCTGACCCTCAGCCGTCCCCTAATCCTAACCCGTACGCTGACACTAACCCGCGCCCTCACACGTACGCTCCCCCTAGAGCGTTGTCGTACCCTCACCTGGACCCTAAACCGTCCCCGTCCCCTAACCCTAACCCTAGCCCGAACCCTTACCCTAACCCTTCCCCGAAGCCTGACCCTCAGCCGTCCCCTAATCCTAACCCGTACGCTGACACTAACCCGCGCCCTCACACGTACGCTCCCCCTAGAGCGTTGTCGTACCCTCACCTGGACCCTAAACCGTCCCCGTCCCCTAACCCTAACCCTAGCCCCAACCCTAACCCTAACACTTCCCCGAAGCCTGACACTCAGCCGTCCCCAAATCCTAACCCGTACGCTGACACTAACCCGCGCCCTCACACGTACGCTCCCCCTAGAGCGTTGTCGTACCCTCACCTGGACCCTGAACCGTCCCCATCCCCTAACCCTAACCCTAGCCCGAACCCTAACCCTAACCCTTCCCCGAAGCCTGACCCTCAGCCGTCCCCTAATCCTAACCCGTACACTGACACTAACCCGCGCCCAAACACATACACTCCCCCTAGAGCGTTGTCGTACCCTCACCTGGACCCTAAACCGTCCCCGTCCCCTAACCCTAACCCTAGCCCGAACCCTAACCCTAACCCTTCCCCGAAGCCTGACCCTCAGCCGTCCCCTAATCCTAACCCGTACGCTGACACTAACCCGCGCCCTCACACGTACGCTCCCCCTAGAGCGTTGTCGTACCCTCACCTGGACCCTAAACCGTCCCCGTCCCCTAACCCTAACCCTAGCCCGAACCCTAAACCTAACCCTTCCCCGAAGCCTGACCCTCAGCCGTCCCCTAATCCTAACCCGTACGCTGACACTAACCCGCGCCCTCACACGTACGCTCCCCCTAGAGCGTTGTCGTACCCTCACCTGGACCCTAAACCGTCCCCGTCCCCTAACCCTAACCCTAGCCCGAACCCTAACCCTAACCCTTCCCCGAAGCCTGACCCTCAGACGTCCCCTAATCCTAACCCGTACGCTGACACTAACCCGCGCCCTCACACGTACGCTCCCCCTAGAGCGTTGTCGTACCCTCACCTGGACCCTAAACCGTCCCCGTCCCCTAACCCTAACCCTAGCCTGAACCCTAACCCTAACCCTAGCCCGAACCCTAACCCTAACCCTTCCCCGAAGCCTGACCCTCAGCCGTCCCCTAATCCTAACCCGTACGCTGACACTAACCCGCGCCCTCACACGTACGCTCCCCCTAGAGCGTTGTCGTACCCTCACCTGGACCCTAAACCGTCCCCGTCCCCTAACCCTAACCCTAGCCCGAACCCTAACCCTAACCCTTCCCCGAAGCCTGACCCTCAGCCGTCCCTAATCCTAACCCGTACGCTGACACTAACCCGCGCCCTCACACGTACGCTCCCCCTAGAGCGTTGTTGTACCCTCACCTGGACCCTAAACCGTCCCCGTCCCCTAACCCTAACCCTAGCCCGAACCCTAACCCTAACCCTTCCCCGAAGCCTGACCCTCAGCCGTCCCCTAATCCTAACCCGTACGCTGACACTAACCCGCGCCCTCACACGTACGCTCCCCCTAGAGCGTTGTCGTACCCTCACCTGGACCCTAAACCGTCCCCGTCCCCTAACCCTAACCCTAGCCCGAACCCTAACCCTAACCCTCCCCCGAAGCCTGACCGTCAGCCGTCCCCTAATCCTAACCCGTACGCTGACACTAACCCGCGCCCTCACACGTACGCTCCCCCTAGAGCGTTGTCGTACACTCACCTGGACCCTGAACCTTCCCCGTCCCCTAACCCTAACCCTAGCCCGAACCCTAACCCTAACCCTTCCCCGAAGCCTGACCCTCAGCCGTCCCCTAATCCTAACCCGTACGCTGACACTAACCCGCGCCCTCACACGTACGCTCCCCCTAGAGCGTTGTCGTACCCTCACCTGGACCCTGAACCGTCCCCGTCCCCTAACCCTAACCCTAGCCCGAACCCTAGCCCTAACCCTTCCCCGAAGCCTGACCCTCAGCCGACCTTAATCCTAAACCGTACGCTGACACTAACCCGCGCCCTCACACGTACGCTCCCCCTAGAGCGTTGTCGTACCCTCACCTGGACCCTAAACCGTCCCCGTCCCCTAACCCTAACCCTAGCCCGAACCCTAACCCTAACCCTTCCCCGAAGTCTGACCCTCAGCCGTCCCCTAATCCTAACCCGTACGCTGACACTAACCCACGCCCTCACACGTACGCTCCCCCTAGAGCGTTGTCGTACCCTCACCTGGACCCTAAACCGTCCCCGTCCCCTAACCCTAACCCTAGCCCGAACCCTAACCCTAACCCTTCCCCGAAGCCTGACCCTCAGCCGTCCCCTAATCCTAACCCGTACGCTGACACTAACCCGCGCCCTCACACGTACGATCCGCCTAGAGCGTTGTCGTACCCTCACCTGGACCCTGAGCCTTCCCCGTCCCCTAACCCTAACCCTAGCCCGAACCCTAACCCTAACCCTTCCCCGAAGCCTGACCCTCAGCCGTCCCCTAATCCTAACCCGTACGCTGACACTAACCCGCGCCCTCACACGTACGCTCCCCCTAGAGCGTTGTCGTACCCTCACCTGGACCCTGAACCGTCCCCGTCCCCTAACCCTAACCCTAGCCCGAACCCTAGCCCTAACACTTCCCCGAAGCCTGACCCTCAGCCGACCCTAATCCTAACCCGTACGCTGACACTAACCCGCGCCCTCACACGTACGCTCCCCCTAGAGCGTTGTCGTACCCTCACCTGGACCCTAAACCGTCCCCGTCCCCTAACCCTAACCCTAGCCCGAACCCTAACCCTAACCCTTCCCCGAAGCCTGACCCTAACCCGTCCCCCAATCCTAACCCGTACGCTGACACTAACCCGCACCCTCACACGTACGCTCCCCCTAGAGCGTTGTCGTAACCTCACCTGGACCTTAAACCGTCCCCGTCCCCTAACCCTAACCCTAGCCCGAACCCTAACCCTAACCCTTCCCCGAAGCCTGACCCTCAGCCGTCCCCTAATCCTAACCCGTACACTGACACTAACCCGCGCCCTCACACGTTCGCTCCCCCTAGAGCGTGGTCGTACCCTCACCTGGACCCTAAACCGTCCCCGTCCCCTAACCCTAACCCTAGCCCGAACCCTAACCCTAACCCTTCCCCGAAGCCTGACCCTCAGCCGTCCCCTAATCCTAACCCGTACGCTGACACTAACCCGCGCCCTCACACGTACGCTCCCCCTAGAGCGTTGTCGTACCCTCACCTGGACCCTAAACCGTCCCCGTCCCCTAACCCTAACCCTAGCCCGAACCCTAACCCTAACCCTTCCCCGAAGCCTGACCCTCAGCCGTCCCCTAATCCTAACCCGTACGCTGACACTAACCCGCGCCCTCACACGTACGCTCCCCCTAGAGCGTTGTCGTACCCTCACCTGGACCCTAAACCGTCCCCGTCCCCTAACCCTAACCCTAGCCCGAACCCTTACCCTAACCCTTCCCCGAAGCCTGACCCTCAGCCGTCCCCTAATCCTAACCCGTACGCTGACACTAACCCGCGCCCTCACACGTACGCTCCCCCTAGAGCGTTGTCGTACCCTCACCTGGACCCTGAACCGTCCCCGTCCCCTAACCCTAACCCTAGCCCGAACCCTAGCCCTAACCCTTCCCCGAAGCCTGACCCTCAGCCGACCTTAATCCTAAACCGTACGCTGACACTAACCCGCGCCCTCACACGTACGCTCCCCCTAGAGCGTTGTCGTACCCTCACCTGGACCCTAAACCGTCCCCGTCCCCTAACCCTAACCCTAGCCCGAACCCTAACCCTAACCCTTCCCCGAAGCCTGACCCTCAGCCGTCCCCTAATCCTAACCCGTACGCTGACACTAACCCGCGCCCTCACACGTACGCTCCCCCTAGAGCGTTGTCGTACCCTCACCTGGACCCTAAACCGTCCCCGTCCCCTAACCCTAACCCTAGCCCGAACCCTAACCCTAACCCTTCCCCGAAGCCTGACCCTCAGACGTCCCCTAATCCTAACCCGTACGCTGACACTAACCCGCGCCCTCACACGTACGCTCCCCCTAGAGCGTTGTCGTACCCTCACCTGGACCCTAAACCGTCCCCGTCCCCTAACCCTAACCCTAGCCTGAACCCTAACCCTAACCCTAGCCCGAACCCTAACCCTAACCCTTCCCCGAAGCCTGACCCTCAGCCGTCCCCTAATCCTAACCCGTACGCTGACACTAACCCGCGCCCTCACACGTACGCTCCCCCTAGAGCGTTGTCGTACCCTCACCTGGACCCTAAACCGTCCCCGTCCCCTAACCCTAACCCTAGCCCGAACCCTAACCCTAACCCTTCCCCGAAGCCTGACCCTCAGCCGTCCCTAATCCTAACCCGTACGCTGACACTAACCCGCGCCCTCACACGTACGCTCCCCCTAGAGCGTTGTTGTACCCTCACCTGGACCCTAAACCGTCCCCGTCCCCTAACCCTAACCCTAGCCCGAACCCTAACCCTAACCCTTCCCCGAAGCCTGACCCTCAGCCGTCCCCTAATCCTAACCCGTACGCTGACACTAACCCGCGCCCTCACACGTACGCTCCCCCTAGAGCGTTGTCGTACCCTCACCTGGACCCTAAACCGTCCCCGTCCCCTAACCCTAACCCTAGCCCGAACCCTAACCCTAACCCTCCCCCGAAGCCTGACCGTCAGCCGTCCCCTAATCCTAACCCGTACGCTGACACTAACCCGCGCCCTCACACGTACGCTCCCCCTAGAGCGTTGTCGTACACTCACCTGGACCCTGAACCTTCCCCGTCCCCTAACCCTAACCCTAGCCCGAACCCTAACCCTAACCCTTCCCCGAAGCCTGACCCTCAGCCGTCCCCTAATCCTAACCCGTACGCTGACACTAACCCGCGCCCTCACACGTACGCTCCCCCTAGAGCGTTGTCGTACCCTCACCTGGACCCTGAACCGTCCCCGTCCCCTAACCCTAACCCTAGCCCGAACCCTAGCCCTAACCCTTCCCCGAAGCCTGACCCTCAGCCGACCTTAATCCTAAACCGTACGCTGACACTAACCCGCGCCCTCACACGTACGCTCCCCCTAGAGCGTTGTCGTACCCTCACCTGGACCCTAAACCGTCCCCGTCCCCTAACCCTAACCCTAGCCCGAACCCTAACCCTAACCCTTCCCCGAAGTCTGACCCTCAGCCGTCCCCTAATCCTAACCCGTACGCTGACACTAACCCACGCCCTCACACGTACGCTCCCCCTAGAGCGTTGTCGTACCCTCACCTGGACCCTAAACCGTCCCCGTCCCCTAACCCTAACCCTAGCCCGAACCCTAACCCTAACCCTTCCCCGAAGCCTGACCCTCAGCCGTCCCCTAATCCTAACCCGTACGCTGACACTAACCCGCGCCCTCACACGTACGATCCCCCTAGAGCGTTGTCGTACCCTCACCTGGACCCTGAGCCTTCCCCGTCCCCTAACCCTAACCCTAGCCCGAACCCTAACCCTAACCCTTCCCCGAAGCCTGACCCTCAGCCGTCCCCTAATCCTAACCCTTACGCTGACACTAACCCGCGCCCTCACACGTACGCTCCCCCTAGAGCGTTGTCGTACCCTCACCTGGACCCTGAACCGTCCCCGTCCCCTAACCCTAACCCTAGCCCGAACCCTAGCCCTAACACTTCCCCGAAGCCTGACCCTCAGCCGACCCTAATCCTAACCCGTACGCTGACACTAACCCGCGCCCTCACACGTACGCTCCCCCTAGAGCGTTGTCGTACCCTCACCTGGACCCTAAACCGTCCCCGTCCCCTAACCCTAACCCTAGCCCGAACCCTAACCCTAACCCTTCCCCGAAGCCTGACCCTAACCCGTCCCCCAATCCTAACCCGTACGCTGACACTAACCCGCACCCTCACACGTACGCTCCCCCTAGAGCGTTGTCGTAACCTCACCTGGACCTTAAACCGTCCCCGTCCCCTAACCCTAACCCTAGCCCGAACCCTAACCCTAACCCTTCCCCGAAGCCTGACCCTCAGCCGTCCCCTAATCCTAACCCGTACACTGACACTAACCCGCGCCCTCACACGTTCGCTCCCCCTAGAGCGTGGTCGTACCCTCACCTGGACCCTAAACCGTCCCCGTCCCCTAACCCTAACCCTAGCCCGAACCCTAACCCTAACCCTTCCCCGAAGCCTGACCCTCAGCCGTCCCCTAATCCTAACCCGTACGCTGACACTAACCCGCGCCCTCACACGTACGCTCCCCCTAGAGCGTTGTCGTACCCTCACCTGGACCCTAAACCGTCCCCGTCCCCTAACCCTAACCCTAGCCCGAACCCTAACCCTAACCCTTCCCCGAAGCCTGACCCTCAGCCGTCCCCTAATCCTAACCCGTACGCTGACACTAACCCGCGCCCTCACACGTACGCTCCCCCTAGAGCGTTGTCGTACCCTCACCTGGACCCTAAACCGTCCCCGTCCCCTAACCCTAACCCTAGCCCGAACCCTTACCCTAACCCTTCCCCGAAGCCTGACCCTCAGCCGTCCCCTAATCCTAACCCGTACGCTGACACTAACCCGCGCCCTCACACGTACGCTCCCCCTAGAGCGTTGTCGTACCCTCACCTGGACCCTGAACCGTCCCCGTCCCCTAACCCTAACCCTAGCCCGAACCCTAGCCCTAACCCTTCCCCGAAGCCTGACCCTCAGCCGACCTTAATCCTAAACCGTACGCTGACACTAACCCGCGCCCTCACACGTACGCTCCCCCTAGAGCGTTGTCGTACCCTCACCTGGACCCTAAACCGTCCCCGTCCCCTAACCCTAACCCTAGCCCGAACCCTAACCCTAACCCTTCCCCGAAGTCTGACCCTCAGCCGTCCCCTAATCCTAACCCGTACGCTGACACTAACCCACGCCCTCACACGTACGCTCCCCCTAGAGCGTTGTCGTACCCTCACCTGGACCCTAAACCGTCCCCGTCCCCTAACCCTAACCCTAGCCCGAACCCTAACCCTAACCCTTCCCCGAAGCCTGACCCTCAGCCGTCCCCTAATCCTAACCCGTACGCTGACACTAACCCGCGCCCTCACACGTACGCTCCCCCTAGAGCGTTGTCGTACCCTCACCTGGACCCTGAGCCTTCCCCGTCCCCTAACCCTAACCCTAGCCCGAACCCTAACCCTAACCCTTCCCCGAAGCCTGACCCTCAGCCGTCCCCTAATCCTAACCCGTACGCTGACACTAACCCGCGCCCTCACACGTACGCTCCCCCTAGAGCGTTGTCGTACCCTCACCTGGACCCTGAACCGTCCCCGTCCCCTAACCCTAACCCTAGCCCGAACCCTAGCCCTAACACTTCCCCGAAGCCTGACCCTCAGCCGACCCTAATCCTAACCCGTACGCTGACACTAACCCGCGCCCTCACACGTACGCTCCCCCTAGAGCGTTGTCGTACCCTCACCTGGACCCTAAACCGTCCCCGTCCCCTAACCCTAACCCTAGCCCGAACCCTAACCCTAACCCTTCCCCGAAGCCTGACCCTAACCCGTCCCCCAATCCTAACCCGTACGCTGACACTAACCCGCACCCTCACACGTACGCTCCCCCTAGAGCGTTGTCGTAACCTCACCTGGACCTTAAACCGTCCCCGTCCCCTAACCCTAACCCTAGCCCGAACCCTAACCCTAACCCTTCCCCGAAGCCTGACCCTCAGCCGTCCCCTAATCCTAACCCGTACACTGACACTAACCCGCGCCCTCACACGTTCGCTCCCCCTAGAGCGTGGTCGTACCCTCACCTGGACCCTAAACCGTCCCCGTCCCCTAACCCTAACCCTAGCCCGAACCCTAACCCTAACCCTTCCCCGAAGCCTGACCCTCAGCCGTCCCCTAATCCTAACCCGTACGCTGACACTAACCCGCGCCCTCACACGTACGCTCCCCCTAGAGCGTTGTCGTACCCTCACCTGGACCCTAAACCGTCCCCGTCCCCTAACCCTAACCCTAGCCCGAACCCTAACCCTAACCCTTCCCCGAAGCCTGACCCTCAGCCGTCCCCTAATCCTAACCCGTACGCTGACACTAACCCGCGCCCTCACACGTACGCTCCCCCTAGAGCGTTGTCGTACCCTCACCTGGACCCTAAACCGTCCCCGTCCCCTAACCCTAACCCTAGCCCGAACCCTTACCCTAACCCTTCCCCGAAGCCTGACCCTCAGCCGTCCCCTAATCCTAACCCGTACGCTGACACTAACCCGCGCCCTCACACGTACGCTCCCCCTAGAGCGTTGTCGTACCCTCACCTGGACCCTAAACCGTCCCCGTCCCCTAACCCTAACCCTAGCCCCAACCCTAACCCTAACCCTTCCCCGAAGCCTGACACTCAGCCGTCCCCAAATCCTAACCCGTACGCTGACACTAACCCGCGCCCTCACACGTACGCTCCCCCTAGAGCGTTGTCGTACCCTCACCTGGATCCTGAACCGTCCCCATCCCCTAACCCTAACCCTAGCCCGAACCCTAACCCTAACCCTTCCCCGAAGCCTGACCCTCAGCCGTCCCCTAATCCTAACCCGTACGCTGACACTAACCCACGCCCAAACACATACACTCCCCCTAGAGCGTTGTCGTACCCTCACCTGGACCCTAAACCGTCCCCGTCCCCTAACCCTAACCCTAGCCCGAACCCTAACCCTAACCCTTCCCCGAAGCCTGACCCTCAGCCGTCCCCTAATCCTAACCCGTACGCTGACACTAACCCGCGCCCTCACACGTACGCTCCCCCTAGAGCGTTGTCGTACCCTCACCTGGACCCTAAACCGTCCCCGTCCCCTAACCCTAACCCTAGCCCGAACCCTAACCCTAACCCTTCCCCGAAGCCTGACCCTCAGACGTCCCCTAATCCTAACCCGTACGCTGACACTAACCCGCGCCCTCACACGTACGCTCCCCCTAGAGCGTTGTCGTACCCTCACCTGGACCCTAAACCGTCCCCGTCCCCTAACCCTAACCCTAGCCTGAACCCTAACCCTAACCCTAGCCCGAACCCTAACCCTAACCCTTCCCCGAAGCCTGACCCTCAGCCGTCCCCTAATCCTAACCCGTACGCTGACACTAACCCGCGCCCTCACACGTACGCTCCCCCTAGAGCGTTGTCGTACACTCACCTGGACCCTAAACCGTCCCCGTCCCCTAACCCTAACCCTAGCCCGAACCCTAACCCTAACCCTTCCCCGAAGCCTGACCCTCAGCCGTCCCTAATCCTAACCCGTACGCTGACACTAACCCGCGCCCTCACACGTACGCTCCCCCTAGAGCGTTGTTGTACCCTCACCTGGACCCTAAACCGTCCCCGTCCCCTAACCCTAACCCTAGCCCGAAACCTAACCCTAACCCTTCCCCGAAGCCTGACCCTCAGCCGTCCCCTAATCCTAACCCGTACGCTGACACTAACCCGCGCCCTCACACGTACGCTCCCCCTAGAGCGTTGTCGTACCCTCACCTGGACCCTAAACCGTCCCCGTCCCCTAACCCTAACCCTAGCCCGAACCCTAACCCTAACCCTCCCCCGAAGCCTGACCGTCAGCCGTCCCCTAATCCTAACCCGTACGCTGACACTAACCCGCGCCCTCACACGTACGCTCCCCCTAGAGCGTTGTCGTACACTCACCTGGACCCTGAACCTTCCCCGTCCCCTAACCCTAACCCTAGCCCGAACCCTAACCCTAACCCTTCCCCGAAGCCTGACCCTCAGCCGTCCCCTAATCCTAACCCGTACGCTGACACTAACCCGCGCCCTCACACGTACGCTCCCCCTAGAGCGTTGTCGTACCCTCACCTGGACCCTGAACCGTCCCCGTCCCCTAACCCTAACCCTAGCCCGAACCCTAGCCCTAACCCTTCCCCGAAGCCTGACCCTCAGCCGACCTTAATCCTAAACCGTACGCTGACACTAACCCGCGCCCTCACACGTACGCTCCCCCTAGAGCGTTGTCGTACCCTCACCTGGACCCTAAACCGTCCCCGTCCCCTAACCCTAACCCTAGCCCGAACCCTAACCCTAACCCTTCCCCGAAGCCTGACCCTCACCCGTCCCCTAATCCTAACCCGTACGCTGACACTAACCCGCACCCTCACACGTACGCTCCCCCTAGAGCGTTGTCGTACCCTCACCTGGACCCTAAACCGTCCCCGTCCCCTAACCCTAACCCTAGCCCGAACCCTAGCCCTAACCCTTCCCCGAAGCCTGACCCTCAGCCGTCCCCTAATCCTAACCCGTACGCTGACACTAACCCGCGCCCTCACACGTACGCTCCCCCTAGAGCGTTGTCGTACCATCACCTGGACCCTGAACCGTCCCCGTCCCCTAACCCTAACCCTAGCCCGAACCCTAACCCTAACCCTTCCCCGAAGCCTGACCCTCAGCCGTCCCCTAATCCTAACCCGTACGCTGACACTAACCCGCGCCCTCACACGTACGCTCCCCCTAGAGCGTTAACGTACCCTCACCTGGACCTTGAACCGTCCCCGTCCCCTAACCCTAACCCTAGCCCCAACCCTAACCCTAACCCTTCCCCGAAGCCTGACCCTCAGCCGTCCCCAAATCCTAACCCGTACGCTGACACTAACCCGCGCCCTCACACGTACGCTCCCCCTAGAGCGTTGTCGTACCCTCACCTGGACCCTGAACCGTCCCCATCCCCTAACCCTAACCCTAGCCCGAACCCTAACCCTAACCCTTCCCCGAAGCCTGACCCTCAGCCGTCCCCTAATCCTAACCCGTACGCTGACACTAACCCGCGCCCTCACACGTACGCTCCCCCTAGAGCGTTGTCGTACCCTCACCTGGACCCTAAACCGTCCCCGTCCCCTAACCCTAACCCTAGCCCGAACCCTAACCCTAACCCTTCCCCGAAGTCTGACCCTCAGCCGTCCCCTAATCCTAACCCGTACGCTGACACTAACCCACGCCCTCACACGTACGCTCCCCCTAGAGCGTTGTCGTACCCTCACCTGGACCCTAAACCGTCCCCGTCCCCTAACCCTAACCCTAGCCCGAACCCTAACCCTAACCCTTCCCCGAAGCCTGACCCTCAGCCGTCCCCTAATCCTAACCCGTACGCTGACACTAACCCGCGCCCTCACACGTACGCTCCCCCTAGAGCGTTGTCGTACCCTCACCTGGACCCTAAACCGTCCCCGTCCCCTAACCCTAACCCTAGCCTGAACCCTAAACCTAACCCTCCCCCGAAGCCTGACCCTCAGCCGTCCCCTAATCCTAACCCGTACGCTGACACTAACCCGCGCCCTCACACGTACGCTCCCCCTAGAGCGTTGTCGTACCCTCACCTGGACCCTAAACCGTCCCCGTCCCCTAACCCTAACCCTAGCCCGAACCCTAACCCTAACCCTTCCCCGAAGCCTGACCCTCAGCCGTCCCCTAATCCTAACCCGTACGCTGACACTAACCCGCGCCCCCACACGTACGCTGCCCCTAGAGCGTTGTCGTACCCTCACCTGGACCCTGAACCGTCCCCGTCCCCTAACCCTAACCCTAGCCCGAACCCTAACCCTAAACCTTCCCCGAAGCTTGACCCTCAGCCGTCCCCTAATCCTAACCCGTACGCTGACACTAACCCGCGCCCTCACACGTACGCTCCCCCTAGAGCGTTGTCGTACCCTCACCTGGACCCTGAACCGTCCCCGTCCCCTAACCCTATCCCTAGCCCGAACCCTAGACCTAACCCTTCCCCGAAGCCTGACCCTCAGCCGTCCCCTAATCCTAACCCGTACGCTGACACTAACCCGCGCCCTCACACGTACGCTCCGCCTAGAGCGTTGTCGTACCCTCACCTGGACCCTAAACCGTCCCCGTCCCCTAACCCTAACCCTAGCCCGAACCCTAACCCTAACCCTTCCCCGAAGCCTGACCCTCAGCCGTCCCCTAATCCTAACCCGTACGCTGACACTAACCCGCGCCCTCACACGTACGCTCCCCCTAGAGCGTTGTCGTACCCTCACCTGGACCCTAAACCGTCCCCGTACCCTAACCCTAACCCTAGCCCGAACCCTAACCCTAACCCTTCCCCGAAGCCTGACCCTCAGCCGTCCCCTAATCCTAACCCGTACGCTGACACTAACCCGCGCCCTCACACGTACGCTCCCCCTAGAGCGTTGTCGTACCCTCACCTGGACCCTAAACCGTCCCCGTCCCCTAACCCTAACCCTAGCCCGAACCCTAACCCTAACCCTTCCCCGAAGCCTGACCCTCAGCCGTCCCCTAATCCTAACCCGTACGCTGACACTAACCCGCGCCCTCACACGTACACTCCCCCTAGAGCGTTGTCGTACCCTCACCTGGACCCTAAACCGTCCCCGTCCCCTAATCCTAACCCTAGCCCGAACCCTAACCCTAACCCTTCCCCGAAGCCTGACCCTCAGCCGTCCCCTAATCCTAACCCGTACGCTGACACTAACCCGCGCCCTCACACGTACGCTCCCCCTAGAGCGTTGTCGTACCCTCACCTGGACCCTGAACCGTCCCCGTCCCCTAACCCTAACCCTAGCCCGAACCCTAACCCTAACCCTTCCCCGAAGCCTGACCCTCAGCCGTCCCCTAATCCTAACCCGTACGCTGACACTAACCCGCGCCCTCACACGTACGCTCCCCCTAGAGCGTTGTCGTACCCTCACCTGGACCCTGAACCGTCCCCGTCCCCTAACCCTAACCCTAGCCCGAACCCTAACCCTAACCCTTCCCCGAAGCCTGACCCTCAGCCGTCCCCTAATCCTAACCCGTACGCTGACACTAACCCACGCCCTCACACGTACGCTCCCCCTAGAGCGTTGTCGTACCCTCACCTGGACCCTGAACCGTCCCCGTCCCCTAACCCTAACCCTAGCCCGAACCCTAACCCTAACCCTTCCCCGAAGCCTGACCCTCAGCCGTCCCCTAATCCTAACCCGAACGCTGACACTAACCCGCTCCCTCACACGTACGCCCCCCCTAGAGCGTTGTCGTACCCTCATCTGGACCCTAAACCGTCCCCATCCCCTAACCCTAACCCTAGCCCGAACCCTAACCCTAACCCTTCCCCGAAGCCTGACCCTCAGCCGTCCCCTAATCCTAACCCGTACGCTGACACTAACCCGCGCCCTCACACGTACGCTCCCCCTAGAGCGTTGTCGTACCCTCACCTGGACACTAAACCGTCCCCGTCCCCTAACCCTAACCCTAGCCCGAACCCTAACCCTAACCCTTCCCCGAAGCCTGACCCTCAGCCGTCACCTAATCCTAACCCGTACGCTGACACTAACCCGCGCCCTCACACGTACGCTCCCCCTAGAGCGTTGTCGTACCCTCACCTGGACCCTAAACCGTCCCCGTCCCCTAACCCTAACCCTAGCCCGAACCCTAACCCTAACCCTTCCCCGAAGCCTGACCCTCAGCCGTCCCCTAATCCTAACCCGTACGCTGACACTAACCCGCGCCCTCACACGTACGCTCCCCCTAGAGCGTTGTCGTACCCTCACCTGGACCCTAAACTGTCCCCGTCCCCTAACCCTAACCCTAGCCCGAACCCTAACCCTAACCCTTCCCCGAAGCCTGACCCTCAGCCGTCCCCTAATCCTAACCCGTACGCTGACACTAACCCGCGCCCTCACACGTACGCTCCCCCTAGAGCGTTGTCGTACCCTCACCTGGACCCTAAACCGTCCCCGTCCCCTAACCCTAACCCTAGCCCGAACCCTAACCCTAACCCTTCCCCGAAGCCTGACCCTCAGCCGTCCCCTAATCCTAACCCGTACGCTGACACTAACCCGCGCCCTCACACGTACGCTCCCCCTAGAGCGTTGTCGTACCCTCACCTGGACCCTAAAACGTCCCCGTCCACTAACCCTAACCCTAGCCCGAACCCTAACCCTAACACTTCCCCGAAGCCTGACCCTCAGCCGTCCCCTAATCCTAACCCGTACGCTGACACTAACCCGCGCCCTCACACGTACGCTCCCCCTAGAGCGTTGTCGTACCCTCACCTGGACCCTGAACCGTCCCCGTCCCCTAACCCTAACCCTAGCCCCAACCCTAACCCTAACCCTTCCCCGAAGCCTGACCCTCAGCCGTCCCCAAATCCTAACCCGTACGCTGACACTAACCCCCGCCCTCACACGTACGCTCCCCCTAGAGCGTTGTCGTACCCTCACCTGGACCCTGAACCGTCCCCATCCCCTAACCCTAACCCTAGCCCGAACCCTAACCCTAACCCTTCCCCGAAGCCTGACCCTCAGCCGTCCCCTAATCCTAACCCGTACGCTGACACTAACCCGCGCCCTCACACGTACGCTCCCCCTAGAGCGTTGTCGTACCCTCACCTGGACCCTAAACCGTCCCCGTCCCCTAACCCTAACCCTAGCCCGAACCCTAACCCTAACCCTTCCCCGAAGCCTGACCCTCAGCCGTCCCCTAATCCTAACCCGTACGCTGACACTAACCCGCGCCCTCACACGTACGCTCCCCCTAGAGCGTTGTCGTACCCTCACCTGGACCCTAAACCGTCCCCGTCCCCTAACCCTAACCCTAGCCCGAACCCTAACCCTAACCCTTCCCCGAAGCCTGACCCTCAGCCGTCCCCTAATCCTAACCCGTACGCTGACACTAACCCGCGCCCTCACACGTACGCTCCCCCTAGAGCGTTGTCGTACCCTCACCTGGACCCTAAACCGTCCCCGTCCCCTAACCCTAACCCTAGCCCGAACCCTAACCCTAACCCTTCCCCGAAACCTGACCCTCAGCCGTCCCCTAATCCTAACCCGTACGCTGACACTAACCCGCGCCCTCACACGTACGCTCCCCCTAGAGCGTTGTCGTACCCTCACCTGGACCCTAAACCGTCCCCGTCCCCTAACCCTAACCCTAGCCCGAACCCTAACCCTAACCCTTCCCCGAAGCCTGACACTCAGCCGTCCCCTAATCCTAACCCGTACGCTGACACTAACCCGCGCCCTCACACGTACGCTCCCCCTAGAGCGTTGTCGTACCCTCACCTGGACCCTAAACCGTCCCCGTCCCCTAACCCTAACCCTAGCCCGAACCCTAACCCTAACCCTTCCCCGAAGCCTGACCCTCAGCCGTCCCCTAATCCTAACCCGTACGCTGACACTAACCCGCGCCCTCACACGTACGCTCCCCCTAGAGCGTTGTCGTACCCTCACCTGGACCCTAAACCGTCCCCGTCCCCTAACCCTAACCCTAGCCCGAACCTTAACCCTAACCCTTCCCCGAAGCCTGACCCTCAGCCGTCCCCTAATCCTAACCCGAACGCTGACACTAACCCGCGCCCTCACACGTACGCTCCCCCTAGAGCGTTGTCGTACCCTCACCTGGACCCTAAACCGTCCCCGTCCCCTAACCCTAACCCTAGCCCGAACCCTAACCCTAACCTTTCCCCGAAGCCTGACCCTCAGCCGTCCCCTAATCCTAACCCGTACGCTGACACTAACCCGCGCCCTCACACGTACGCTCCCCCTAGAGCGTTGTCGTACCCTCACCTGGACCCTGAACCGTCCCCGTCCCCTAACCCTAACCCTAGCCCCAACCCTAACCCTAACACTTCCCCGAAGCCTGACCCTCACCCGTCCCCTAATCCTAACCCGTACGCTGACACTAACCCGCGCCCTCACACGTACGCTCCCCCTAAAGCGTTGTCGTACCCTCACCTGGACCCTAAACCGTCCCCATCCCCTAACCCTAACCCTAGCCCGAACCCTAACCCTAACCCTTCCCCGAAGCCTGACCCTCAGCCGTCCCCTAATCCTAACCCGTACGCTGACACTAACCCGCGCCCTCACACGTACGCTCCCCCTAGAGCGTTGTCGTACCCTCACCTGGACCCTGAACCGTCCCCGTCCCCTAACCCTAACCCTAGCCCGAACCCTAACCCTAACCCTTTCCCGAAGCCTGACCCTCAGCCGTCCCCTAATCCTAACCCGTACGCTGACACTAACCCGCGCCCTCACACGTACGCTCCCCCTAGAGCGTTGTCGTACCCTCACCTGGACCCTAAACCGTCCCCGTCCCCTAACCCTAACCCTAGCCCGAACCCTAACCCTAACCCTTCCCCGAAGCCTGACCCTCAGCCGTCCCCTAATCCTAACCCGTACGCTGACACTAACCCGCGCCCTCACACGTACGCTCCCCCTAGAGCGTTGTCGTACCCTCACCTGGACCCTAAACCGTCCCCGTCCCCTAACCCTAACCCTAGCCCGAACCCTAAACCTAACCCTTCCCCGAAGCCTGACCCTCAGCCGTCCCCTAATCCTAACCCGTACGCTGACACTACCCCGCGCCCTCACACATACGCTCCCCCTAGAGCGTTGTCGTACCCTCACCTGGACCCTAAACCGTCCCCGTCCCCTAACCCTAAACCTAGACCGAACCCTAACCCTAACCCTTCCCCGAAGCCTGACCCTCAGCCGTCCCCTAATCCTAACCCGTACGCTGACACTAACCCGCGCCCTCACACGTACGCTCCCCCTAGAGCGTTGTCGTACCCTCACCTGGACCCTAAACCGTCCCCGTCCCCTAACCCTAACCCTAGCCCGAACCCTAACCCTAACACTTCCCCGAAGCCTGACCCTCAGCCGTCCCCTAATCCTAACCCGTACGCTGACACTAACCCGCGCCCTCACACGTACGCTCCCCCTAGAGCGTTGTCGTACACTCACCTGGACCCTAAACCGTCCCCGTCCCCTAACCCTAACCCTAGCCCGAACCTTAACCCTAACCCTAACCCTTCCCCGAAGCCTGACCCTCAGCCGTCCCCTAATCCTAACCCGTACGCTGACACTAACCCGCGCCCTCACACGTACGCTCCCCCTAGAGCGTTGTCGTACCCTCACCTGGACCCTAAACCGTCCCCGTCCCCTAACCCTAACCCTAGCCCGAACCCTAACCCTAACCCTTCCCCGAAGCCTGACCCTCAGCCGTCCCCTAATCCTAACCCGTACGCTGACACTAACCCGCGCCCTCACACGTACGCTCCCCCTAGAGCGTTGTCGTACCCTCACCTGGACCCTAAACCGTCCCCGTCCCCTAACCCTAACCCTAGCCCGAACCCTAAACCTAACCCTTCCCCGAAGCCTGACCCTCAGCCGTCCCCTAATCCTAACCCGTACGCTGACACTAACCCGCGCCCTCACACGTACGCTCCCCCTAGAGCGTTGTCGTACACACACCTGGACCCTAAACCGTCCCCGTCCCCTAACCCTAACCCTAGCCCGAACCCTAACCCTAACACTTCCCCGAAGCCTGACCCTCAGCCGTCCCCTAATCCTAACCCGTACGCTGACACTAACCCGCGCCCTCACACGTACGCTCCCCCTAGAGCGTTGTCGTACCCTCACCTGGACCCTAAACCGTCCCCGTCCCCTAACCCTAACCCTAGCCCGAACCCTAACCCTAACCCTTCCCCGAAGCCTGACCCTCAGCCGTCCCCTAACCCTAACCCGTACGCTGACACTAACCCGCGCCCTCACACGTAAGCTCCCCCTAGAGCGTTGTCGTACCCTCACCTGGACCCTAAACCGTCCCCGTCCCCTAACCCTAACCCTAGCCCGAACCTTAACCCTAACCCTTCCCCGAAGCCTGACCCTCAGCCGTCCCCTAATCCTAACCCGTACGCTTACACTAACCCGCGCCCTCACACGTACGCTCCCCCTAGAGGGTTGTCGTACCCTCACCTGGACCCTAAACCGTCCCCGTCCCCTAACCCTAACCCTAGCCCGAACCCTAACCCTAACCCTTCCCCGAAGCCTGACCCTCAGCCGTCCCCTAATCCTAACCCGTACGCTGACACTAACCCGCGCCCTCACACGTACGCTCCCCCTAGAGCGTTGTCGTACCCTCACCTGGACCCTAAACCGTCCCCGTCCCCTAACCCTAACCCTAGCCCGAACCCTAAACCTAACCCTTCCCCGAAGCCTGACCCTCAGCCGTCCCCTAATCCTAACCCGTACGCTGACACTAACCCGCGCCCTCACACGTACGCTCCCCCTAGAGCGTTGTCGTACCCTCACCTGGACCCTAAACCGTCCCCGTCCCCTAACCCTAACCCTAGCCCGAACCCTAACCCTAACCCTTCCCCGAAGCCTGACCCTCAGCCGTCCCCTAATCCTAACCCGTACGCTGACACTAACCCGCGCCCTCACACGTACGCTCCCCCTAGAGCGTTGTCGTACCCTCACCTGGACCCTAAACCGTCCCCATCCCCTAACCCTAACCCTAGCCCGAACCCTAACCCTAACCCTTCCCCGAAGCCTGACCCTCAGCCGTCCCCTAATCCTAACCCGTACGCTGACACTAACCCGCGCCCTCACACGTACGCTCCCCCTAGAGCGTTGTTGTACCCTCACCTGGACCCTAAACCGTCCCCGTCCCCTAACCCTAACCCTAGCCCGAACCCTAACCCTAACCCTTCCCCGAAGCCTGACCCTCAGCCGTCCCCTAATCCTAACCCGTACGCTGACACTAACCCGCGCCCTCACACGTACGCTCCCCCTAGAGCGTTGTCGTACCCTCACCTGGACCCTAAACCGTCCCCGTCCCCTAACCCTAACCCTAGCCCGAACCCTAACCCTAACCCTTCCCCGAAACCTGAACCTCAGCCGTCCCCTAATCCTAACCCGTACGCTGACACTAACCCGCGCCCTCACACGTACGCTCCCCCTAGAGCGTTGTCGTACCCTCACCTGGACCCTAAACCGTCCCCGTCCCCTAACCCTAACCCTAGCCCGAACCCTAACCCTAACCCTTCCCCGAAGCCTGACCCTCAGCCGTCCCCTAATCCTAACCCGTACGCTGACACTAACCCGCGCCCTCACACGTACGCTCCCCCTAGAGCGTTGTCGTACCCTCACCTGGACCCTGAACCGTCCCCGTCCCCTAACCCTAACCCTAGCCCCAACCCTAACCCTAACCCTTCCCCGAAGCCTGACCCTCAGCCGTCCCCTAATCCTAACCCGTACGCTGACACTAACCCGCGCCCTCACACGTACGCTCCCCCTAGAGCGTTGTCGTACCCTCACCTGGACCCTAAACCGTCCCCATCCCCTAACCCTAACCCTAGCCCGAACCCTAACCCTAACCCTTCCCCGAAGCCTGACCCTCAGCCGTCCCCTAATCCTAACCCGTACGCTGACACTAACCCGCGCCCTCACACGTACGCTCCCCCTAGAGCGTTGTCGTACCCTCACCTGGACCCTGAACCGTCCCCGTCCCCTAACCCTAACCCTAGCCCGAACCCTAACCCTAACCCTTCCCCGAAGCCTGACCCTCAGCCGTCCCCTAATCCTAACCCGTACGCTGACACTAACCCGCGCCCTCACTCGTACGCTCCCCCTAGAACGTTGTCGTACCCTCACCTGGACCCTAAACCGTCCCCGTCCCCTAACCCTAACCCTAGCCCGAAGCCTAACCCTAACCCTTCCCCGAAGCCTGACCCTCAGCCATCCCCTAATCCTAACCCGTACGCTGACACTAACCCGCGCCCTCACACGTACGCTCCCCCTAGAGCGTTGTCGTACCCTCACCTGGACCCTAAACCGTCCCCGTCCCCTAACCCTAGCCCGAACCCTAACCCTAACCCTTCCCCGAAGCCTGACCCTCAGCCGTCCCCTAATCCTAACCAGTACGCTGACACTAACCCGCGCCCTCACACGTACGCTCCCCCTAGAGCATTGTCGTACCCTCACCTGGACCCTAAACCGTCCCCGTCCCCTAACCCTAACCCTAGCCCGAACCCTAAACCTAACCCTTCCCCGAAGCCTGACCCTCAGCCGTCCCCTAATCCTAACCCGTACGCTGACACTAACCCGCGCCCTCACACGTACGCTCCCCCTAGAGCGTTGTCGTACCCTCACCTGGACCCTAAACCGTCCCCGTCCCCTAACCCTAACCCTAGCCCGAACCCTAACCCTAACCCTTCCCCGAAGCCTGACCCTCAGCCGTCCCCTAATCCTAACCCGTACGCTGACACTAACCCGCGCCCTCACACGTACGCTCCCCCTAGAGCATTGTCGTACCCTCACCTGGACCCTAAACCGTCCCCGTCCCCTAACCCTAACCCTAGCCCGAACCTTAACCCTAACCCTAACCCTTCCCCGAAGCCTGACACTCAGCCGTCCCCTAATCCTAACCCGTACGCTGACACTAACCCACGCCCTCACACGTACGCTCCCCCTAGAGCGTTGTCGTACCCTCACCTGGACCCTAAACCGTCCCCATCCCCTAACCCTAACCCTAGCCCGAACCCTAACCCTAACCCTTCCCCGAAGCCTGACCCTCAGCCGTCCCCTAATCCTAACCCGTACGCTGACACTAACCCGCGCCCTCACACGTACGCTCCCCCTAGAGCGTTGTCGTACCCTCACCTGGACCCTAAACCGTCCCCATCCCCTACCCTAACCCTAGCCCGAACCCTAACCCTAACCCTTCCCCGAAGCCTGACCCTCAGCCGTCCCCTAATCCTAACCCGTACGCTGACACTAACCCGCGCCCTCACATGTACGCTCCCCCTAGAGCGTTGTCGTACCCTCACCTGGACCCTAAACCGTCCCCGTCCCCTAACCCTAACCCTAGCCCGAACCCTAACCCTAACCCTTCCCCGAAGCCTGACCCTCAGCCGTCCCCTAATCCTAACCCGTACGCTGACACTAACCCGCGCCCTCACACGTACGCTCCCCCTAGAGCGTTGTCGTACCCTCACCTGGACCCTAAACCGTCCCCGTCCCCTAACCCTAACCCTAGCCCGAACCCTAACCCTAACCCTTCCCCGAAACCTGACCCTCAGCCGTCCCCTAATCCTAACCCGTACGCTTACACTAACCCGCGCCCTCACACGTACGCTCCCCCTAGAGCGTTGTCGTACCCTCACCTGGACCCTAAACCGTCCCCGTCCCCTAACCCTAACCCTAGCCCGAACCCTAACCCTAACCCTTCCCCGAAGCCTGACCCTCAGCCGTCCCCTAATCCTAACCCGTACGCTGACACTAACCCGCGCCCTCACACATACGCTCCCCCTAGAGCGTTGCCGTACCCTCACCTGGACCCTAAACCGTCTCCGTCCCCTAACCCTAACCCTAGCCCGAACCCTAACCCTAACCCTTCCCCGAAGCCTGACCCTCAGCCGTCCCCTAATCCTAACCCGTACGCTGACACTAACCCGCGCCCTCACACGTACGCTCCCCCTAGAGCGTTGTCGTACCCTCACCTGGACCCTAAACCGTCCCCGTCCCCTAACCCTAACCCTAGCCGGAACCCTAACCCTAACCCTTCCCCGAAGCCTGACCCTCAGCCGTCCCCTAATACTAACACGTACGCTGACACTAACCCGCGCCCTCACACGTACGCTCCCCCTAGAGCGTTGTCGTACCCTCACCTGGACCCTAAACCGTCCCCGTCCCCTAACCCTAACCCTAGCCCGAACCCTAACCCTAACCCTTCCCCGAAGCCTGACCCTCAGCCGTCCCCTAATCCTAACCCGTACGCTGACACTAACCCGCGCCCTCACACGTACGCTCCCCCTAGAGCGTGGTCGTACCCTCACCTGGACCCTAAACCGTCCCCATCCCCTAACCCTAACCCTAGCCCGAACCCTAACCCTAACCCTTCCCCGAAGCCTGACCCTCAGCCGTCCCCTAATCCTAACCCGTACGCTGACACTATCCCGCGCCCTCACACGTACGCTCCCCCTAGAGCGTTGTCGTACCCTCACCTGGACCCTAAACCGTCCCCGTCCCCTAACCCTAACCCTAGCCCAAACCCTAACCCTAACCCTTCCCCGAAGCCTGACCCTCAGCCGTCCCCTAATCCTAACCCGTACGCTGACACTTCCCCGCGCCCTCACACATACACTCCACCTACAGCGTTGTCGTACCCTCACCTGGACCCTGAACCGTCCCCGTCCCCTAACCCTAACCCTAGCCCGAACCCTAACCCTAACCCTTCCCCGAAGCCTGACCCTCAGCCGTCCCCTAATCCTAACCCGTACGCTGACACTAACCCGCGCCCTCACTCGTACGCTCCCCCTAGAACGTTGTCGTACCCTCACCTGGACCCTAAACCGTCCCCGTCCCCTAACCCTAACCCTAGCCCGAACCCTAACCCTAACCCTTCCCCGAAGCCTGACCCTCAGCCATCCCCTAATCCTAACCCGTACGCTGACACTAACCCGCGCCCTAACACGTACGCTCCCCCTAGAGCGTTGTCGTACCCTCACCTGGACCCTAAACCGTCCCCGTCCCCTAACCCTAACCCTAGCACGAACCCTAACCCTAACCCTTCCCCGAAGCCTGACCCTCACCCGTCCCCTAATCCTAACCCGTACGCTGACACTAACCCGCACCCTCACATGTATGCTCCCCCTAGAGCGTTGTCGTACCCTCACCTGGACCCTAAACCGTCCCCGTCCCCTAACCCTAACCCTAGCCCGCACCCTAACCCTAACCCTTCCCCGAAGCCTGACCCTCAGCCGTCCCCTAATCCTAACCCGTACGCTGACACTAAACCGCGCTCTCACACGTACGCTCCCCCTAGAGCGTTGTCGTACCCTCACCTGGACCCTAAACCGTCCCCGTCCCCTAACCCTAACCCTAGCCCGAACCCTAACCCTAACCCTTCCCCGAAGCCTGACCCTCAGCCGTCCCCTAATACTAACCCGTACGCTGACACTAACCCGCGCCCTCACACGTACGCTCCCCCTAGAGCGTTGTCGTACCCTCACCTGGACCCTAAACCGTCCCCGTCCCCTAACCCTAACCCTAGCCCGAACCCTAACCCTAACCCTTCCCCGAAGCCTGACCCTCAGCCGTCCCGTAATCCTAACCCGTACGCTGACACTAACCCGCGCCCTCACACGTACGCTCCCCCTAGAGCGTTGTCGTACCCTCACCTGGACCCTGAACCATCCCCGTCCCCTAACCCTAACCCTAGCCCGAACCCTAGCCCTAACCCTTCCCCGAAGCCTGACCCTCAGCCGTCCCCTAATCCTAACCCCTACGCTGACACTAACCTGCGCCCTCACACGTACGCTCCACCTAGAGCGTTGTCGTACCCTCACCTGGACCCTAAACCGTCCCCGTCCCCTAACCCTAACCCTAGCCCGAACCCTAACCCTAACCCTTCCCCGAAGCCTGACCCTCAGCCGTCCCCTAATCCTAACCCGTACGCTGACACTAACCCGCGCCCTCACACGTACGCTCCCCCTAGAGCGTTGTCGTACCCTCACCTGGACCCTAAACCGTCCCCGTCCCCTAACCCTAGCCCGAACCCTAACCCTAACCCTTCCCCGAAGCCTGACCCTCAGCCGTCCCCTAATCCTAACCCGTACGCTGACACTAACCCGCGCCCTCACACGTACGCTCCCCCTAGAGCGTTGTCGTACCCTCACCTGGACCCTGAACCGTCCCCGTCCCCTAACCCTAACCCTAGCCCGAACCCTAACCCTAACCCTTCCCCGAAGCCTGACCCTCAGCCGTCCCCTAATCCTAACCCGTACGCTGACACTAACCCGCGCCCTCACACGTACGCTCCCCCTAGAGCGTTGTCGTACCCTCACCTGGACCCTGAACCGTCCCCGTCCCCTAACCCTAACCCTAGCCCCAACCCTAACCCTAACCCTTCCCCGAAGCCTGAACCTCAGCCGTCCCCAAATCCTAACCCGTACGCTGACACTAACCCGCGCCCTCACACGTACGCTCCCCCTAGAGCGTTGTCGTACCCTCACCTGGACCCTGAACCGTCCCCATCCCCTAACCCTAACCCTAGCCCGAACCCTAACCCTAACCCTTCCCCGAAGCCTGACCCTCAGCCGTCCCCTAATCCTAACCCGTACGCTGACACTAACCCGCGCCCTCACACGTACGCTCCCCCTAGAGCGTTGTCGTACCCTCACCTGGACCCTAAACCGTCCCCGTCCCCTAACCCTAACTCTAGCCCGAACCCTAACCCTAACACTTCCCCGAAGCCTGACCCTCAGCCGTCCCCTAATCCTAACCCGTACGCTGACACTAACCCGCGCCCTCACACGTACGCTCCCCCTAGAGCGTTGTCGTACCCTCACCTGGACCCTAAACCGTCCCCGTCCCCTAACCCTAACCCTAGCCCGAACCCTAACCCTAACCCTTCCCCGAAGCCTGACCCTCAGCCGTCCCCTAATCCTAACCCGTACGCTGACACTAACCCGCGCCCTCACACGTACGCTCCCCCTAGAGCGTTGTCGTACCCTCACCTGGACCCTAAACCGTCCCCGTCCCCTAACCCTAACCCTAGCCCGAACCCTAACCCTAACCCTTCCCCGAAACCTGAACCTCAGCCGTCCCCTAATCCTAACCCGTACGCTGACACTAACCCGCGCCCTCACACGTACGCTCCCCCTAGAGCGTTGTCGTACCCTCACCTGGACCCTAAACCGTCCCCGTCCCCTAACCCTAACCCTAGCCCGAACCCTAACCCTAACCCTTCCCCGAAGCCTGACCCTCAGCCGTCCCCTAATCCTAACCCGTACGCTGACACTAACCCGCGCCCTCACACGTACGCTCCCCCTAGAGCGTTGTCGTACCCTCACCTGGACCCTGAACCGTCCCCGTCCCCTAACCCTAACCCTAGCCCCAACCCTAACCCTAACCCTTCCCCGAAGCCTGACCCTCAGCCGTCCCCTAATCCTAACCCGTACGCTGACACTAACCCGCGCCCTCACACGTACGCTCCCCCTAGAGCGTTGTCGTACCCTCACCTGGACCCTAAACCGTCCCCATCCCCTAACCCTAACCCTAGCCCGAACCCTAACCCTAACCCTTCCCCGAAGCCTGACCCTCAGCCGTCCCCTAATCCTAACCCGTACGCTGACACTAACCCGCGCCCTCACACGTACGCTCCCCCTAGAGCGTTGTCGTACCCTCACCTGGACCCTGAACCGTCCCCGTCCCCTAACCCTAACCCTAGCCCGAACCCTAACCCTAACCCTTCCCCGAAGCCTGACCCTCAGCCGTCCCCTAATCCTAACCCGTACGCTGACACTAACCCGCGCCCTCACTCGTACGCTCCCCCTAGAACGTTGTCGTACCCTCACCTGGACCCTAAACCGTCCCCGTCCCCTAACCCTAACCCTAGCCCGAAGCCTAACCCTAACCCTTCCCCGAAGCCTGACCCTCAGCCATCCCCTAATCCTAACCCGTACGCTGACACTAACCCGCGCCCTCACACGTACGCTCCCCCTAGAGCGTTGTCGTACCCTCACCTGGACCCTAAACCGTCCCCGTCCCCTAACCCTAGCCCGAACCCTAACCCTAACCCTTCCCCGAAGCCTGACCCTCAGCCGTCCCCTAATCCTAACCAGTACGCTGACACTAACCCGCGCCCTCACACGTACGCTCCCCCTAGAGCATTGTCGTACCCTCACCTGGACCCTAAACCGTCCCCGTCCCCTAACCCTAACCCTAGCCCGAACCCTAAACCTAACCCTTCCCCGAAGCCTGAACCTCAGCCGTCCCCTAATCCTAACCCGTACGCTGACACTAACCCGCGCCCTCACACGTACGCTCCCCCTAGAGCGTTGTCGTACCCTCACCTGGACCCTAAACCGTCCCCGTCCCCTAACCCTAACCCTAGCCCGAACCCTAACCCTAACCCTTCCCCGAAGCCTGACCCTCAGCCGTCCTCTAATCCTAACCCGTACGCTGACACTAACCCGCGCCCTCACACGTACGCTCCCCCTAGAGCATTGTCGTACCCTCACCTGGACCCTAAACCGTCCCCGTCCCCTAACCCTAACCCTAGCCCGAACCTTAACCCTAACCCTAACCCTTCCCCGAAGCCTGACCCTCAGCCGTCCCCTAATCCTAACCCGTACGCTGACACTAACCCGCGCCCTCACACGTACGCTCCCCCTAGAGCGTTGTCGTACCCTCACCTGGACCCTAAACCGTCCCCATCCCCTAACCCTAACCCTAGCCCGAACCCTAACCCTAACCCTTCCCCGAAGCCTGACCCTCAGCCGTCCCCTAATCCTAACCCGTACGCTGACACTAACCCGCGCCCTCACACGTACGCTCCCCCTAGAGCGTTGTCGTACCCTCACCTGGACCCTAAACCGTCCCCATCCCCTACCCTAACCCTAGCCCGAACCCTAACCCTAACCCTTCCCCGAAGCCTGACCCTCAGCCGTCCCCTAATCCTAACCCGTACGCTGACACTAACCCGCGCCCTCACACGTACGCTCCCCCTAGAGCGTTGTCGTACCCTCACCTGGACCCTAAACCGTCCCCGTCCCCTAACCCTAACCCTAGCCCGAACCCTAACCCTAAGCCTTCCCCGAAGCCTGACCCTCAGCCGTCCCCTAATCCTAACCCGTACGCTGACACTAACCCGCGCCCTCACACATACGCTCCCCCTAGAGCGTTGTCGTACCCTCACCTGGACCCTAAACCGTCTCCGTCCCCTAACCCTAACCCTAGCCCGAACCCTAACCCTAACCCTTCCCCGAAGCCTGACCCTCAGCCGTCCCCTAATCCTAACCCGTACGCTGACACTAACCCGCGCCCTCACACGTACGCTCCCCCTAGAGCGTTGTCGTACCCTCACCTGGACCCTAAACCGTCCCCGTCCCCTAACCCTAACCCTAGCCCGAACCCTAACCCTAACCCTTCCCCGAAGCCTGACCCTCAGCCGTCCCCTAATACTAACACGTACGCTGACACTAACCCGCGCCCTCACACGTACGCTCCCCCTAGAGCGTTGTCGTACCCTCACCTGGACCCTAAACCGTCCCCGTCCCCTAACCCTAACCCTAGCCCGAACCCTAACCCTAACCCTTCCCCGAAGCCTGACCCTCAGCCGTCCCCTAATCCTAACCCGTACGCTGACACTAACCCGCGCCCTCACACGTACGCTCCCCCTAGAGCGTGGTCGTACCCTCACCTGGACCCTAAACCGTCCCCATCCCCTAACCCTAACCCTAGCCCGAACCCTAACCCTAACCCTTCCCCGAAGCCTGACCCTCAGCCGTCCCCTAATCCTAACCCGTACGCTGACACTATCCCGCGCCCTCACACGTACGCTCCCCCTAGAGCGTTGTCGTACCCTCACCTGGACCCTAAACCGTCCCCGTCCCCTAACCCTAACCCTAGCCCGAACCCTAACCCTAACCCTTCCCCGAAGCCTGACCCTCAGCCGTCCCCTAATCCTAACCCGTACGCTGACACTTCCCCGCGCCCTCACACATACACTCCACCTACAGCGTTGTCGTACCCTCACCTGGACCCTGAACCGTCCCCGTCCCCTAACCCTAGCCCGAACCCTAACCCTAACCCTTCCCCGAAGCCTGACCCTCAGCCGTCCCCTAATCCTAACCCGTACGCTGACACTAACCCGCGCCCTCACTCGTACGCTCCCCCTAGAACGTTGTCGTACCCTCACCTGGACCCTAAACCGTCCCCGTCCCCTAACCCTAACCCTAGCCCGAACCCTAACCCTAACCCTTCCCCGAAGCCTGACCCTCAGCCATCCCCTAATCCTAACCCGTACGCTGACACTAACCCGCGCCCTAACACGTACGCTCCCCCTAGAGCGTTGTCGTACCCTCACCTGGACCCTAAACCGTCCCCGTCCCCTAACCCTAACCCTAGCACGAACCCTAACCCTAACCCTTCCCCGAAGCCTGACCCTCAGCCGTCCCCTAATCCTAACCCGTACGCTGACACTAACCCGCACCCTCACATGTATGCTCCCCCTAGAGCGTTGTCGTACCCTCACCTGGACCCTAAACCGTCCCCGTCCCCTAACCCTAACCCTAGCCCGCACCCTAACCCTAACCCTTCCCCGAAGCCTGACCCTCAGCCGTCCCCTAATCCTAACCCGTACGCTGACACTAAACCGCGCTCTCACACGTACGCTCCCCCTAGAGCGTTGTCGTACCCTCACCTGGACCCTAAACCGTCCCCGTCCCCTAACCCTAACCCTAGCCCGAACCCTAACCCTAACCCTTCCCCGAAGCCTGACCCTCAGCCGTCCCCTAATACTAACCCGTACGCTGACACTAACCCGCGCCCTCACACGTACGCTCCCCCTAGAGCGTTGTCGTACCCTCACCTGGACCCTAAACCGTCCCCGTCCCCTAACCCTAACCCTAGCCCGAACCCTAACCCTAACCCTTCCCCGAAGCCTGACCCTCAGCCGTCCCGTAATCCTAACCCGTACGCTGACACTAACCCGCGCCCTCACACGTACGCTCCCCCTAGAGCGTTGTCGTACCCTCACCTGGACCCTGAACCATCCCCGTCCCCTAACCCTAACCCTAGCCCGAACCCTAGCCCTAACCCTTCCCCGAAGCCTGACCCTCAGCCGTCCCCTAATCCTAACCCCTACGCTGACACTAACCTGCGCCCTCACACGTACGCTCCACCTAGAGCGTTGTCGTACCCTCACCTGGACCCTAAACCGTCCCCGTCCCCTAACCCTAACCCTAGCCCGAACCCTAACCCTAACCCTTCCCCGAAGCCTGACCCTCAGCCGTCCCCTAATCCTAACCCGTACGCTGACACTAACCCGCGCCCTCACACGTACGCTCCCCCTAGAGCGTTGTCGTACCCTCACCTGGACCCTAAACCGTCCCCGTCCCCTAACCCTAGCCCGAACCCTAACCCTAACCCTTCCCCGAAGCCTGACCCTCAGCCGTCCCCTAATCCTAACCCGTACGCTGACACTAACCCGCGCCCTCACACGTACGCTCCCCCTAGAGCGTTGTCGTACCCTCACCTGGACCCTAAACCGTCCCCGTCCCCTAACCCTAACCCTAGCCCGAACCCTAACCCTAACCCTTCCCCGAAGCCTGACCCTCAGCCGTCCCCTAATCCTAACCCGTACGCTGACACTAACCCGCGCCCTCACACGTACGCTCCCCCTAGAGCGTTGTCGTACCCTCACCTGGACCCTAAACCGTCCCCGTCCCCTAACCCTAACCCTAGCCCGAACCCTAACCCTAACCCTTCCCCGAAGCCTGACCCTCAGCCGTCCACTAATCCTAACCCGTACGCTGACACTAACCCGCGCCCTCACATGTACGCTCCCCCTAGAGCGTTGTCGTACCCTCACCTGGACCCTAAACCGTCCCCGTCCCCTAACCCTAACCCTAGCCCGAACCCTAACCCTAACCCTTCCCCGAAGCCTGACCCTCAGCCGTCCCCTAACCCTAACCCGTACGCTGACACTAACCCGCGCCCTCACACGTAAGCTCCCCCTAGAGCGTTGTCGTACCCTCACCTGGACCCTAAACCGTCCCCGTCCCCTAACCCTAACCCTAGCCCGAACCCTAACCCTAACCCTTCCCCGAAGCCTGACCCTCAGCCGTCCCCTAATCCTAACCCGTACGCTTACACTAACCCGCGCCCTCACACGTACGCTCCCCCTAGAGGGTTGTCGTACCCTCACCTGGACCCTAAACCGTCCCCGTCCCCTAACCCTAACCCTAGCCCGAACCCTAACCCTAACCCTTCCCCGAAGCCTGACCCTCAGCCGTCCCCTAATCCTAACCCGTACGCTGACACTAACCCGCGCCCTCACACGTACGCTCCCCCTAGAGCGTTGTCGTACCCTCACCTGGACCCTAAACCGTCCCCGTCCCCTAACCCTAACCCTAGCCCGAACCCTAACCCTAACCCTTCCCCGAAGCCTGACCCTCAGCCGTCCCCTAATCCTAACCCGTACGCTGACACTAACCCGCGCCCTCACACGTACGCTCCCACTAGAGCGTTGTCGTACCCTCACCTGGACCCTAAACCGTCCCCATCCCCTAACCCTAACCCTAGCCCGAACCCTAACCCTAACCCTTCCCCGAAGCCTGACCCTCAGCCGTCCCCTAATCCTAACCCGTACGCTGACACTAACCCGCGCCCTCACATGTACGCTCCCCCTAGAGCGTTGTCGTACCCTCACCTGGACCCTAAACCGTCCCCGTCCCCTAACCCTAACCCTAGCCCGAACCCTAACCCTAACCCTTCCCCGAAGCCTGACCCTCAGCCGTCCCCTAACCCTAACCCGTACGCTGACACTAACCCGCGCCCTCACACGTAAGCTCCCCCTAGAGCGTTGTCGTACCCTCACCTGGACCCTAAACCGTCCCCGTCCCCTAACCCTAACCCTAGCCCGAACCCTAACCCTAACCCTTCCCCGAAGCCTGACCCTCAGCCGTCCCCTAATACTAACCCGTACGCTTACACTAACCCGCGCCCTCACACGTACGCTCCCCCTAGAGGGTTGTCGTACCCTCACCTGGACCCTAAATCGTCCCCGTCCCCTAACCCTAACCCTAGCCCGAACCCTAACCCTAACCCTTCCCCGAAGCCTGACCCTCAGCCGTCCCCTAATCCTAACCCGTACGCTGACACTAACCCGCGCCCTCACACGTACGCTCCCCCTAGAGCGTTGTCGTACCCTCACCTGGACCCTAAACCGTCCCCGTCCCCTAACCCTAACCCTAGCCCGAACCCTAACCCTAACCCTTCCCCGAAGCCTGACCCTCAGCCGTCCCCTAATCCTAACCCGTACGCTGACACTAACCCGCGCCCTCACACGTACGCTCCCCCTAGAGCGTTGTCGTACCCTCACCTGGACCCTGAACCGTCCCCGTCCCCTAACCATAACCCTAGCCCGAACCCTAACCCTAACCCTTCCCCGAAGCCTGACCCTCAGCCGTCCCCTAATCCTAACCCGTACGCTGACACTAACCCGCGCCCTCACACGTACGCTCCCCCTAGAGCGTTGTCGTACCCTCACCTGGACCCTGAACCGTCCCCGTCCCCTAACCCTAACCCTAGCCCCAACCCTAACCCTAACCCTTCCCCGAAGCCTGACCCTCAGCCGTCCCCAAATCCTAACCCGTACGCTGACACTAACCCGCGCCCTCACACGTACGCTCCCCCTAGAGCGTTGTCGTACCCTCACCTGGACCCTGAACCTTCCCCATCCCCTAACCCTAACCCTAGCCCGAACCCTAACCCTAACCCTTCCCCGAAGCCTGACCCTCAGCCGTCCCCTAATCCTAACCCGTACGCTGACACTAACCCGCGCCCTCACACGTACGCTCCCCCTAGAGCGTTGTCGTACCCTCACCTGGACCCTAAACCGTCCCCGTCCCCTAACCCTAACCCTAGCCCGAACCCTAACCCTAACACTTCCCCGAAGCCTGACCCTCAGCCGTCCCCTAATCCTAACCCGTACGCTGACACTAACCCGCGCCCTCACACGTACGCTCCCCCTAGAGCGTTGTCGTACCCTCACCTGGACCCTAAACCGTCCCCGTCCCCTAACCCTAACCCTAGCCCGAACCCTAACCCTAACCCTTCCCCGAAGCCTGACCCTCAGCCGTCCCCTAATCCTAACCCGTACGCTGACACTAACCCGCGCCCTCACACGTACGCTCCCCCTAGAGCGTTGTCGTACCCTCACCTGGACCCTAAACCGTCCCCGTCCCCTAACCCTAACCCTAGCCCGAACCCTAACCCTAACCCTTCCCCGAAACCTGACCCTCAGCCGTCCCCTAATCCTAACCCGTACGCTGACACTAACCCGCGCCCTCACACGTACGCTCCCCCTAGAGCGTTGTCGTACCCTCACCTGGACCCTAAACCGTCCCCGTCCCCTAACCCTAACCCTAGCCCGAACCCTAACCCTAACCCTTCCCCGAAGCCTGACCCTCAGCCGTCCCCTAATCCTAACCCGTACGCTGACACTAACCCGCGCCCTCACACGTACGCTCCCCCTAGAGCGTTGTCGTACCCTCACCTGGACCCTGAACCGTCCCCGTCCCCTAACCCTAACCCTAGCCCCAACCCTAACCCTAACCCTTCCCCGAAGCCTGACCCTCAGCCGTCCCCTAATCCTAACCCGTACGCTGACACTAACCCGCGCCCTCACACGTACGCTCCCCCTAGAGCGTTGTCGTACCCTCACCTGGACCCTAAACCGTCCCCATCCCCTAACCCTAACCCTAGCCCGAACCCTAACCCTAACCCTTCCCCGAAGCCTGACCCTCAGCCGTCCCCTAATCCTAACCCGTACGCTGACACTAACCCGCGCCCTCACACGTACGCTCCCCCTAGAGCGTTGTCGTACCCTCACCTGGACCCTGAACCGTCCCCGTCCCCTAACCCTAACCCTAGCCCGAACCCTAACCCTAACCCTTCCCCGAAGCCTGACCCTCAGCCGTCCCCTAATCCTAACCCGTACGCTGACACTAACCCGCGCCCTCACTCGTACGCTCCCCCTAGAACGTTGTCGTACCCTCACCTGGACCCTAAACCGTCCCCGTCCCCTAACCCTAACCCTAGCCCGAACCCTAACCCTAACCCTTCCCCGAAGCCTGACCCTCAGCCATCCCCTAATCCTAACCCGTACGCTGACACTAACCCGCGCCCTAACACGTACGCTCCCCCTAGAGCGTTGTCGTACCCTCACCTGGACCCTAAACCGTCCCCGTCCCCTAACCCTAACCCTAGCACGAACCCTAACCCTAACCCTTCCCCGAAGCCTGACCCTCAGCCGTCCCCTAATCCTAACCCGTACGCTGACACAAACCGGCGCCCTCACATGTATGCTCCCCCTAGAGCGTTGTCGTACCCTCACCTGGACCCTAAACCGTCCCCGTCCCCTAACCCTAACCCTAGCCCGAACCCTAACCCTAACCCTTCCCCGAAGCCTGACCCTCAGCCGTCCCCTAATCCTAACCCGTACGCTGACACTAACCCGCGCCCTCACACGTACGCTCCCCCTAGAGCGTTGTCGTACCCTCACCTGGACCCTGAACCGTCCCCGTCCCCTAACCCTAACCCTAGCCCGAACCCTAACCCTAACCCTTCCCCGAAGCCTGACCCTCAGCCGTCCCCTAATCCTAACCCGTACGCTGACACTAACCCGCGCCCTCACACGTACGCTCCCCCTAGAGCGTTGTCGTACCCTCACCTGGACCCTGAACCGTCCCCGTCCCCTAACCCTAACCCTAGCCCCAACCCTAACCCTAACCCTTCCCCGAAGCCTGACCCTCAGCCGTCCCCAAATCCTAACCCGTACGCTGACACTAACCCGCGCCCTCACACGTACGCTCCCCCTAGAGCGTTGTCGTACCCTCACCTGGACCCTGAACCGTCCCCATCCCCTAACCCTAACCCTAGCCCGAACCCTAACCCTAACCCTTCCCCGAAGCCTGACCCTCAGCCGTCCCCTAATCCTAACCCGTACGCTGACACTAACCCGCGCCCTCACACGTACGCTCCCCCTAGAGCGTTGTCGTACCCTCACCTGGACCCTAAACCGTCCCCGTCCCCTAACCCTAACCCTAGCCCGAACCCTAACCCTAACACTTCCCCGAAGCCTGACCCTCAGCCGTCCCCTAATCCTAACCCGTACGCTGACACTAACCCGCGCCCTCACACGTACGCTCCCCCTAGAGCGTTGTCGTACCCTCACCTGGACCCTAAACCGTCCCCGTCCCCTAACCCTAACCCTAGCCCGAACCCTAACCCTAACCCTTCCCCGAAGCCTGACCCTCAGCCGTCCCCTAATCCTAACCCGTATGCTGACACTAACCCGCGCCCTCACACGTACGCTCCCCTTGGAGCGTTGTCGTACCCTCACCTGGACCCTAAACCGTCCCCGTCCCCTAACCCTAACCCTAGCCCGAACCCTAACCCTAACCCTTCCCCGAAGCCTGACCCTCAGCCGTCCCCTAATCCTAACCCGTACGCTGACACTAACCCGCGCCCTCACACGTACGGTCCCCCTAGAGCGTTGTCGTACCCTCACCTGGACCCTGAACCGTCCCCGTCCCCTAACCCTAACCCTAGCCCGAACCCTAACCCTAACCCTTCCCCGAAGCCTGACCCTCAGCCGTCCCCTAATCCTAACCCGTACGCTGACACTAACCCGCGCCCTCACTCGTACGCTCCCCCTAGAACGTTGTCGTACCCTCACCTGGACCCTAAACCGTCCCCGTCCCCTAACCCTAACCCTAGCCCGAACCCTAACCCTAACCCTTCCCCGAAGCCTGACCCTCAGCCGTCCCCTAATCCTAACCCGTACGCTGACACTAACCCGCGCCCTCACACGTACGCTCCCCCTAGAGCGTTGTCGTACCCTCACCTGGACCCTGAACCGTCCCCGTCCCCTAACCCTAACCCTAGCCCGAACCCTAACCCTAACCCTTCCCCGAAGCCTGACCCTCAGCCGTCCCCTAATCCTAACCCGTACGCTGACACTAACCCGCGCCCTCACTCGTACGCTCCCCCTAGAACGTTGTCGTACCCTCACCTGGACCCTAAACCGTCCCCGTCCCCTAACCCTAACCCTAGCCCGAACCCTAACCCTAACCCTTCCCCGAAGCCTGACCCTCAGCCGTCCCCTAATCCTAACCCGTACGCTGACACTAACCCGCGCCCTCACACGTACGCTCCCCCTAGAGCGTTGTCGTACCCTCACCTGGACCCTAAACCGTCCCCATCCCCTAACCCTAACCCTAGCCCGAACCCTAACCCTAACCCTTCCCCGAAGCCTGACCCTCAGCCGTCCCCTAATCCTAACCCGTACGCTGACACTAACCCGCGCCCTCACACGTACGCTCCCCCTAGAGCGTTGTCGTACCCTCACCTGGACCCTGAACCGTCCCCGTCCCCTAACCCTAACCCTAGCCCGAACCCTAACCCTAACCCTTCCCCGAAGCCTGACCCTCAGCCGTCCCCTAATCCTAACCCGTACGCTGACACTAACCCGCGCCCTCACTCGTACGCTCCCCCTAGAACGTTGTCGTACCCTCACCTGGACCCTAAACCGTCCCCGTCCCCTAACCCTAACCCTAGCCCGAACCCTAACCCTAACCCTTCCCCGAAGCCTGACCCTCAGCCATCCCCTAATCCTAACCCGTACGCTGACACTAACCCGCGCCCTAACACGTACGCTCCCCCTAGAGCGTTGTCGTACCCTCACCTGGACCCTAAACCGTCCCCGTCCCCTAACCCTAACCCTAGCACGAACCCTAACCCTAACCCTTCCCCGAAGCCTGACCCTCAGCCGTCCCCTAATCCTAACCCGTACGCTGACACTAACCCGCGCCCTCACATGTATGCTCCCCCTAGAGCGTTGTCGTACCCTCACCTGGACCCTAAACCGTCCCCGTCCCCTAACCCTAACCCTAGCCCGCACCCTAACCCTAACCCTTCCCCGAAGCCTGACCCTCAGCCGTCCCCTAATCCTAACCCGTACGCTGACACTAAACCGCGCTCTCACACGTACGCTCCCCCTAGAGCGTTGTCGTACCCTCACCTGGACCCTGAACCGTCCCCGTCCCCTAACCCTAACCCTAGCCCGAACCCTAACCCTAACCCTTCCCCGAAGCCTGACCCTCAGCCGTCCCCTAATCCTAACCCGTACGCTGACACTAACCCGCGCCCTCACACGTACGCTCCCCCTAGAGCGTTGTCGTACACTCACCTGGACCCTAAACCGTCCCCGTCCCCTAACCCTAGCCCGAACCCTAACCCTAACCCTTCCCCGAAGCCTGACCCTCAGCCGTCCCCTAATCCTAACCCGTACGCTGACACTAACCCGCGACCTCACACGTACGCTCCCCCTAGAGCGTTGTCGTACCCTCACCTGGACCCTAAACCGTCCCCGTCCCCTAACCCTAACCCTAGCCCGAACCCTAAACCTAACCCTTCCCCGAAGCCTGACCCTCAGCCGTCCCCTAATCCTAACCCGTACGCTGACACTAACCCGCGCCCTCACACGTACGCTCCCCCTAGAGCGTTGTCGTACCCTCACCTGGACCCTGAACCGTCCCCGTCCCCTAACCCTAACCCTAGCCCGAACCCTAACCCTAACCCTTCCCCGAAGCCTGACCCTCAGCCGTCCCCTAATCCTAACCCGTACGCTGACACTAACCCGCGCCCTCACTCGTACGCTCCCCCTAGAACGTTGTCGTACCCTCACCTGGACCCTAAACCGTCCCCGTCCCCTAACCCTAACCCTAGCCCGAACCCTAACCCTAACCCTTCCCCGAAGCCTGACCCTCAGCCATCCCCTAATCCTAACCCGTACGCTGACACTAACCCGCGCCCTAACACGTACGCTCCCCCTAGAGCGTTGTCGTACCCTCACCTGGACCCTAAACCGTCCCCGTCCCCTAACCCTAACCCTAGCACGAACCCTAACCCTAACCCTTCCCCGAAGCCTGACCCTCAGCCGTCCCCTAATCCTAACCCGTACGCTGACACTAACCCGCGCCCTCACATGTATGCTCCCCCTAGAGCGTTGTCGTACCCTCACCTGGACCCTAAACCGTCCCCGTCCCCTAACCCTAACCCTAGCCCGCACCCTAACCCTAACCCTTCCCCGAAGCCTGACCCTCAGCCGTCCCCTAATCCTAACCCGTACGCTGACACTAACCCGCGCCCTCACACGTACGCTCCCCCTAGAGCGTTGTCGTACCCTCACCTGGACCCTAAACCGTCCCCATCCCCTAACCCTAACCCTAGCCCGAACCCTAACCCTAACCCTTCCCCGAAGCCTGACCCTCAGCCGTCCCCTAATCCTAACCCGTACGCTGACACTAACCCGCGCCCTCACACGTACGCTCCCCCTAGAGCGTTGTCGTACCCTCACCTGGACCCTGAACCGTCCCCGTCCCCTAACCCTAACCCTAGCCCGAACCCTAACCCTAACCCTTCCCCGAAGCCTGACCCTCAGCCGTCCCCTAATCCTAACCCGTACGCTGACACTAACCCGCGCCCTCACTCGTACGCTCCCCCTAGAACGTTGTCGTACCCTCACCTGGACCCTAAACCGTCCCCGTCCCCTAACCCTAACCCTAGCCCGAACCCTAACCCTAACCCTTCCCCGAAGCCTGACCCTCAGCCATCCCCTAATCCTAACCCGTACGCTGACACTAACCCGCGCCCTAACACGTACGCTCCCCCTAGAGCGTTGTCGTACCCTCACCTGGACCCTAAACCGTCCCCGTCCCCTAACCCTAACCCTAGCACGAACCCTAACCCTAACCCTTCCCCGAAGCCTGACCCTCAGCCGTCCCCTAATCCTAACCCGTACGCTGACACTAACCCGCGCCCTCACATGTATGCTCCCCCTAGAGCGTTGTCGTACCCTCACCTGGACCCTAAACCGTCCCCGTCCCCTAACCCTAACCCTAGCCCGCACCCTAACCCTAACCCTTCCCCGAAGCCTGACCCTCAGCCGTCCCCTAATCCTAACCCGTACGCTGACACTAAACCGCGCTCTCACACGTACGCTCCCCCTAGAGCGTTGTCGTACCCTCACCTGGACCCTGAACCGTCCCCGTCCCCTAACCCTAACCCTAGCCCGAACCCTAACCCTAACCCTTCCCCGAAGCCTGACCCTCAGCCGTCCCCTAATCCTAACCCGTACGCTGACACTAACCCGCGCCCTCACACGTACGCTCCCCCTAGAGCGTTGTCGTACACTCACCTGGACCCTAAACCGTCCCCGTCCCCTAACCCTAGCCCGAACCCTAACCCTAACCCTTCCCCGAAGCCTGACCCTCAGCCGTCCCCTAATCCTAACCCGTACGCTGACACTAACCCGCGACCTCACACGTACGCTCCCCCTAGAGCGTTGTCGTACCCTCACCTGGACCCTAAACCGTCCCCGTCCCCTAACCCTAACCCTAGCCCGAACCCTAAACCTAACCCTTCCCCGAAGCCTGACCCTCAGCCGTCCCCTAATCCTAACCCGTACGCTGACACTAACCCGCGCCCTCACACGTACGCTCCCCCTAGAGCGTTGTCGTACCCTCACCTGGACCCTGAACCGTCCCCGTCCCCTAACCCTAACCCTAGCCCGAACCCTAACCCTAACCCTTCCCCGAAGCCTGACCCTCAGCCGTCCCCTAATCCTAACCCGTACGCTGACACTAACCCGCGCCCTCACTCGTACGCTCCCCCTAGAACGTTGTCGTACCCTCACCTGGACCCTAAACCGTCCCCGTCCCCTAACCCTAACCCTAGCCCGAACCCTAACCCTAACCCTTCCCCGAAGCCTGACCCTCAGCCATCCCCTAATCCTAACCCGTACGCTGACACTAACCCGCGCCCTAACACGTACGCTCCCCCTAGAGCGTTGTCGTACCCTCACCTGGACCCTAAACCGTCCCCGTCCCCTAACCCTAACCCTAGCACGAACCCTAACCCTAACCCTTCCCCGAAGCCTGACCCTCAGCCGTCCCCTAATCCTAACCCGTACGCTGACACTAACCCGCGCCCTCACATGTATGCTCCCCCTAGAGCGTTGTCGTACCCTCACCTGGACCCTAAACCGTCCCCGTCCCCTAACCCTAACCCTAGCCCGCACCCTAACCCTAACCCTTCCCCGAAGCCTGACCCTCAGCCGTCCCCTAATCCTAACCCGTACGCTGACACTAACCCGCGCCCTCACACGTACGCTCCCCCTAGAGCGTTGTCGTACCCTCACCTGGACCCTAAACCGTCCCCGTCCCCTAACCCTAGCCCGAACCCTAACCCTAACCCTTCCCCGAAGCCTGACCCTCAGCCGTCCCCTAATCCTAACCCGTACGCTGACACTAACCCGCGACCTCACACGTACGCTCCCCCTAGAGCGTTGTCGTACCCTCACCTGGACCCTAAACCGTCCCCGTCCCCTAACCCTAACCCTAGCCCGAACCCTAACCCTAACCCTTCCCCGAAGCCTGACCCTCAGCCGTCCCCTAATCCTAACCCGTACGCTGACACTAACCCGCGCCCTCACACGTACGCTCCCCCTAGAGCGTTGTCGTACCCTCACCTGGACCCTAAACCGTCCCCGTCCCCTAACCCTAACCCTAGCCCGAACCCTAACCCTAACCATTCCCCGAAGCCTGACCCTCAGCCGTCCCCTAATCCTAACCCGTACGCTGACACTAACCCGCGCCCTCACACGTACGCTCCCCCTAGAGCGTTGTCGTACCCTCACCTGGACCCTAAACCGTCCCCGTCCCCTAACCCTAACCCTAGCCCGAACCCTAACCCTAACACTTCCCCGAAGCCTGACCCTCAGCCGTCCCCTAATCCTAACCCGTACGCTGACACTAACCCGCGCCCTCACACGTACGCTCCCCCTAGAGCGTTGTCGTACCCTCACCTGGACCCTAAACCGTCCCCGTCCCCTAACCCTAACCCTAGCCCGAACCCTAACCCTAACCCTTCCCCGAAGCCTGACCCTCAGCCGTCCCCTAATCCTAACCCGTACGCTGACACTAACCCGCGCCCTCACACGTACGCTCCCCCTAGAGCGTTGTCGTACCCTCACCTGGACCCTAAACCGTCCCCGTCCCCTAACCCTAACCCTAGCCCGAACCCTAACCCTAACCCTTCCCCGAAACCTGACCCTCAGCCGTCCCCTAATCCTAACCCGTACGCTGACACTAACCCGCGCCCTCACACGTACGCTCCCCCTAGAGCGTTGTCGTACCCTCACCTGGACCCTAAACCGTCCCCGTCCCCTAACCCTAACCCTAGCCCGAACCCTAACCCTAACCCTTCCCCGAAGCCTGACCCTCAGCCGTCCCCTAATCCTAACCCGTACGCTGACACTAACCCGCGCCCTCACACGTACGCTCCCCCTAGAGCGTTGTCGTACCCTCACCTGGACCCTGAACCGTCCCCGTCCCCTAACCCTAACCCTAGCCCGAACCCTAACCCTAACCCTTCCCCGAAGCCTGACCCTCAGCCGTCCCCTAATCCTAACCCGTACGCTGACACTAACCCGCGCCCTCACACGTACGCTCCCCCTAGAGCGTTGTCGTACCCTCACCTGGACCCTAAACCGTCCCCATCCCCTAACCCTAACCCTAGCCCGAACCCTAACCCTAACCCTTCCCCGAAGCCTGACCCTCAGCCGTCCCCTAATCCTAACCCGTACGCTGACACTAACCCGCGCCCTCACACGTACGCTCCCCCTAGAGCGTTGTCGTACCCTCACCTGGACCCTGAACCGTCCCCGTCCCCTAACCCTAACCCTAGCCCGAACCCTAAGCCTAACCCTTCCCCGAAGCCTGACCCTCAGCCGTCCCCTAATCCTAACCCGTACGCTGACACTAACCCGCGCCCTCACACGTACGCTCCCCCTAGAGCGTTGTCGTACCCTCACCTGGACCCTAAACCGTCCCCGTCCCCTAACCCTAACCATAGCCCGAACCCTAACCCTAACCCTTCCCCGAAGCCTGACCCTCAGCCGTCCCCTAATCCTAACCCGTACGCTGACACTAACCCACGCCCTCACACGTACGCTCCCCCTAGAGCGTTGTCGTACCCTCACCTGGACCCTAAACCGTCCCCATCCCCTAACCCTAACCCTAGCCCGATCCCTAACCCTAACCCTTCCCCGAAGCCTGACCCTCAGCCGTCCCCTAATCCTAACCCGTACGCTGACACTAACCCGCGCCCTCACATGTACGCTCCCCCTAGAGCGTTGTCGTACCCTCACCTGGACCCTAAACCGTCCCCGTCCCCTAACCCTAACCCTAGCCCGAACCCTAACCCTAACCCTTCCCCGAAGCCTGACCCTCAGCCGTCCCCTAACCCTAACCCGTACGCTGACACTAACCCGCGCCCTCACACGTAAGCTCCCCCTAGAGCGTTGTCATACCCTCACCTGGACCCTAAACCGTCCCCGTCCCCTAACCCTAACCCTAGCCCGAACCCTAACCCTAACCCTTCCCCGAAGCCTGACCCTCAGCCGTCCCCTAATACTAACCCGTACGCTTACACTAACCCGCGCCCTCACACGTACGCTCCCCCTAGAGGGTTGTCGTACCCTCACCTGGACCCTAAACCGTCCCCGTCCCCTAACCCTAACCCTAGCCCGAACCCTAACCCTAACCCTTCCCCGAAGCCTGACCCTCAGCCGTCCCCTAATCCTAACCCGTACGCTGACACTAACCCGCGCCCTCACACATACGCTCCCCCTAGAGCGTTGTCGTACCCTCACCTGGACCCTAAACCGTCCCCGTCCCCTAACCCTAACCCTAGCCCGAACCCTAACCCTAACCCTTCCCCGAAGCCTGACCCTCAGCCGTCCCCTAATCCTAACCCGTACGCTGACACTAACCCGCGCCCTCACACGTACGCTCCCCCTAGAGCGTTGTCGTACCCTCACCTGGACCCTGAACCGTCCCCGTCCCCTAACCCTAACCCTAGCCCGAACCCTAACCCTAACCCTTCCCCGAAGCCTGACCCTCAGCCGTCCCCTAATCCTAACCCGTACGCTGACTCTAACCCGCGCCCTCACACGTACGCTCCCCCTAGAGCGTTGTCGTACCCTCACCTGGACCCTAAACCGTCCCCATCCCCTAACCCTAACCCTAGCCCGAACCCTAACCCTAACCCTTCCCCGAAGCCTGACCCTCAGCCGTCCCCTAATACTAACCCGTACGCTTACACTAACCCGCGCCCTCACACGTACGCTCCCCCTAGAGGGTTGTCGTACCCTCACCTGGACCCTGAACCGTCCCCGTCCCCTAACCCTAACCCTAGCCCGAACCCTAAGCCTAACCCTTCCCCGAAGCCTGACCCTCAGCCGTCCCCTAATCCTAACCCGTACGCTGACACTAACCCGCGCCCTCACACGTACGCTCCCCCTAGAGCGTTGTCGTACCCTCACCTGGACCCTAAACCGTCCCCGTCCCCTAACCCTAACCCTAGCCCGAACCCTAACCCTAACCCTTCCCCGAAGCCTGACCCTCAGCCGTCCCCTAATCCTAACCCGTACGATGACACTAACCCGCGCCCTCACACGTACGCTCCCCCTAGAGCGTTGTCGTACCCTCACCTGGACCCTAAACCGTCCCCATCCCCTAACCCTAACCCTAGCCCGAACCCTAACCCTAACCCTTCCCCGAAGCCTGACCCTCAGCCGTCCCCTAATCCTAACCCGTACGCTGACACTAACCCGCGCCCTCACATGTACGCTCCCCCTAGAGCGTTGTCGTACCCTCACCTGGACCCTAAACCGTCCCCGTCCCCTAACCCTAACCCTAGCCCGAACCCTAACCCTAACCCTTCCCCGAAGCCTGACCCTCAGCCGTCCCCTAACCCTAACCCGTACGCTGACACTAACCCGCGCCCTCACACGTAAGCTCCCCCTAGAGCGTTGTCATACCCTCACCTGGACCCTAAACCGTCCCCGTCCCCTAACCCTAACCCTAGCCCGAACCCTAACCCTAACCCTTCCCCGAAGCCTGACCCTCAGCCGTCCCCTAATCCTAACCCGTACGCTGACACTAACCCGCGCCCTCACACGTACGCTCCCCCTAGAGCGTTGTCGTACCCTCACCTGGACCCTAAACCGTCCCCGTCCCCTAACCCTAACCCTAGCCCGAACCCTAACCCTAACCCTTCCCCGAAGCCTGACCCTCAGCCGTCCCCTAATCCTAACCCGTACGCTGACACTAACCCGCGCCCTCACACGTACGCTCCCCCTAGAGCGTTGTCGTACCCTCACCTGGACCCTAAACCGTCCCCATCCCCTAACCCTAACCCTAGCCCGAACCCTAACCCTAACCCTTCCCCGAAGCCTGACCCTCAGCCGTCCCCTAATCCTAACCCGTACGCTGACACTAACCCGCGCCCTCACATGTACGCTCCCCCTAGAGCGTTGTCGTACCCTCACCTGGACCCTAAACCGTCCCCGTCCCCTAACCCTAACCCTAGCCCGAACCCTAACCCTAACCCTTCCCCGAAGCCTGACCCTCAGCCGTCCCCTAACCCTAACCCGTACGCTGACACTAACCCGCGCCCTCACACGTAAGCTCCCCCTAGAGCGTTGTCATACCCTCACCTGGACCCTAAACCGTCCCCGTCCCCTAACCCTAACCCTAGCCCGAACCCTAACCCTAACCCTTCCCCGAAGCCTGACCCTCAGCCGTCCCCTAATACTAACCCGTACGCTTACACTAACCCGCGCCCTCACACGTACGCTCCCCCTAGAGGGTTGTCGTACCCTCACCTGGACCCTAAACCGTCCCCGTCCCCTAACCCTAACCCTAGCCCGAACCCTAACCCTAACCCTTCCCCGAAGCCTGACCCTCAGCCGTCCCCTAATCCTAACCCGTACGCTGACACTAACCCGCGCCCTCACACGTACGCTCCCCCTAGAGCGTTGTCGTACCCTCACCTGGACCCTAAACCGTCCCCGTCCCCTAACCCTAACCCTAGCCCGAACCCTAACCCTAACCCTTCCCCGAAGCCTGACCCTCAGCCGTCCCCTAATACTAACCCGTACGCTTACACTAACCCGCGCCCTCACACGTACGCTCCCCCTAGAGGGTTGTCGTACAATCACCTGGACCCTAAACCGTCCCCGTCCCCTAACCCTAACCCTAGCCCGAACCCTAACCCTAACCCTTCCCCGAAGCCTGACCCTCAGCCGTCCCCTAATCCTAATCCGTACGCTGACACTAACCCGCGCCCTCACACGTACGCTCCCCCTAGAGCGTTGTCGTACCCTCACCTGGACCCTGAACCGTCCCCGTCCCCTAACCCTAACCCTAGCCCGAACCCTAACCCTAACCCTTCCCCGAAGCCTGACCCTCAGCCGTCCCCTAACCCTAACCCGTACGCTGACACTAACCCGCGCCCTCACACGTAAGCTCCCCCTAGAGCGTTGTCATACCCTCACCTGGACCCTAAACCGTCCCCGTCCCCTAACCCTAACCCTAGCCCGAACCCTAACCCTAACCCTTCCCCGAAGCCTGACCCTCAGCCGTCCCCTAATACTAACCCGTACGCTTACACTAACCCGCGCCCTCACACGTACGCTCCCCCTAGAGGGTTGTCGTACCCTCACCTGGACCCTAAACCGTCCCCGTCCCCTAACCCTAACCCTAGCCCGAACCCTAACCCTAACCCTTCCCCGAAGCCTGACCCTCAGCCGTCCCCTAATCCTAACCCGTACGCTGACACTAACCCGCGCCCTCACACGTACGCTCCCCCTAGAGCGTTGTCGTACCCTCACCTGGACCCTAAACCGTCCCCGTCCCCTAACCCTAACCCTAGCCCGAACCCTAACCCTAACCCTTCCCCGAAGCCTGACCCTCAGCCGTCCCCTAATCCTAACCCGTACGCTGACACTAACCCGCGCCCTCACACGTACGCTCCCCCTAGAGCGTTGTCGTACCCTCACCTGGACCCTGAACCGTCCCCGTCCCCTAACCCTAACCCTAGCCCGAACCCTAACCCTAACCCTTCCCCGAAGCCTGACCCTCAGCCGTCCCCTAATCCTAACCCGTACGCTGACTCTAACCCGCGCCCTCACACGTACGCTCCCCCTAGAGCGTTGTCGTACCCTCACCTGGACCCTGAACCTTCCCCGTCCCCTAACCCTAACCCTAGCCCCAACCCTAACCCTAACCCTTCCCCGAAGCCTGACCCTCAGCCGTCCCCAAATCCTAACCCGTACGCTGACACTAACCCGCGCCCTCACACGTACGCTCCCCCTAGAGCGTTGTCGTACCCTCACCTGGACCCTAAACCGTCCCCATCCCCTAACCCTAACCCTAGCCCGAACCCTAACCCTAACCCTTCCCCGAAGCCTGACCCTCAGCCGTCCCCTAATCCTAACCCGTACGCTGACACTAACCCGCGCCCTCACACGTACGCTCCCCCTAGAGCGTTGTCGTACCCTCACCTGGACCCTAAACCGTCCCCGTCCCCTAAACCTAACCCTAGCCCGAACCCTAACCCTAACCCTTCCCCGAAGCCTGACCCTCAGCCGTCCCCTAATCCTAACCCGTACGCTGACACTAACCCGCGCCCTCACACGTACGCTCCCCCTAGAGCGTTGTCGTACCCTCACCTGGACCCTAAACCGTCCCCGTCCCCTAACCCTAACCCTAGCCCGAACCCTAACCCTAACCCTTCCCCGAAACCTGACCCTCAGCCGTCCCCTAATCCTAACCCGTACGCTGACACTAACCCGCGCCCTCACACGTACGCTCCCCCTAGAGCGTTGTCGTACCCTCACCTGGACCCTAAACCGTCCCCGTCCCCTAACCCTAACCCTAGCCCGAACCCTAACCCTAACCCTTCCCCGAAGCCTGACCCTCAGCCGTCCCCTAATCCTAACCCGTACGCTGACACTAACCCGCGCCCTCACACGTACGCTCCCCCTAGAGCGTTGTCGTACCCTCACCTGGACCCTGAACCGTCCCCGTCCCCTAACCCTAACCCTAACCCCAACCCTAACCCTAACCCTTCCCCGAAGCCTGACCCTCAGCCGTCCCCTAATCCTAACCCGTACGCTGACACTAACCCGCGCCCTCACACGTACGCTCCCCCTAGAGCGTTGTCGTACCCTCACCTGGACCCTAAACCGTCCCCATCCCCTAACCCTAACCCTAGCCCGAACCCTAACCCTAACCCTTCCCCGAAGCCTGACCCTCAGCCGTCCCCTAATCCTAACCCGTACGCTGACACTAACCCGCGCCCTCACACGTACGCTCCCCCTAGAGCGTTGTCGTACCCTCACCTGGACCCTGAACCGTCCCCGTCCCCTAACCCTAACCCTAGCCCGAACCCTAACCCTAACCCTTCCCCGAAGCCTGACCCTCAGCCGTCCCCTAATCCTAACCCGTACGCTGACACTAACCCGCGCCCTCACTCGTACGCTCCCCCTAGAACGTTGTCGTACCCTCACCTGGACCCTAAACCGTCCCCGTCCCCTAACCCTAACCCTAGCCCGAACCCTAACCCTAACCCTTCCCCGAAGCCTGACCCTCAGCCATCCCCTAATCCTAACCCGTACGCTGACACTAACCCGCGCCCTAACACGTACGCTCCCCCTAGAGCGTTGTCGTACCCTCACCTGGACCCTAAACCGTCCCCGTCCCCTACCCCTAACCCTAGCACGAACCCTAACCCTAACCCTTCCCCGAAGCCTGACCCTCAGCCGTCCCCTAATCCTAACCCGTACGCTGACACTAACCCGCGCCCTCACATGTATGCTCCCCCTAGAGCGTTGTCGTACCCTCACCTGGACCCTAAACCGTCCCCGTCCCCTAACCCTAACCCTAGCCCGCACCCTAACCCTAACCCTTCCCTGAAGCCTGACCCTCAGCCGTCCCCTAATCCTAACCCGTACGCTGACACTAAACCGCGCTCTCACACGTACGCTCCCCCTAGAGCGTTGTCGTACCCTCACCTGGACCCTAAACCGTCCCCGTCCCCTAACCCTAACCCTAGCCCGAACCCTAACCCTAACCCTTCCCCGAAGCCTGACCCTCAGCCGTCCCCTAATCCTAACCCGTACGCTGACACTAACCCGCGCCCTCACACGTACGCTCCCCCTAGAGCGTTGTCGTACCCTCACCTGGACCCTGAACCGTCCCCGTCCCCTAACCCTAACCCTAGCCCGAACCCTAACCCTAACCCTTCCCCGAAGCCTGACCCTCAGCCGTCCCCTAATCCTAACCCGTACGCTGACACTAACCCGCGCCCTCACACGTACGCTCCCCCTAGAGCGTTGTCGTACCCTCACCTGGACCCTGATTCGTCCCCGTCCCCTAACCCTAACCCTAGCCCCAACCCTAACCCTAACCCTTCCCCGAAGCCTGACCCTCAGCCGTCCCCAAATCCTAACCCGTACGCTGACACTAACCCGCGCCCTCACACGTACGCTCCCCCTAGAGCGTTGTCGTACCCTCACCTGGACCCTGAACCTTCCCCATCCCCTAAACCTAACCCTAGCCCGAACCCTAACCCTAACCCTTCCCCGAAGCGTGACCCTCAGCCGTCCCCTAATCCTAACCCGTACGCTGACACTAACCCGCGCCCTCACACGTACGCTCCCCCTAGAGCGTTGTCGTACCCTCACCTGGACCCTAAACCGTCCCCGTCCCCTAACCCTAACCCTAGCCCGAACCCTAACCCTAACACTTCCCCGAAGCCTGACCCTCAGCCGTCCCCTAATCCTAACCCGTACGCTGACACTAACCCGCGCCCTCACACGTACGCTCCCCCTAGAGCGTTGTCGTACCCTCACCTGGACCCTAAACCGTCCCCGTCCCCTAACCCTAACCCTAGCCCGAACCCTAACCCTAACCCTTCCCCGAAGCCTGACCCTCAGCCGTCCCCTAATCCTAACCCGTACGCTGACACTAACCCGCGCCCTCACACGTACGCTCCCCCTAGAGCGTTGTCGTACCCTCACCTGGACCCTAAACCGTCCCCGTCCCCTAACCCTAACCCTAGCCCGAACCCTAACCCTAACCCTTCCCCGAAACCTGACCCTCAGCCGTCCCCTAATCCTAACCCGTACGCTGACACTAACCCGCGCCCTCACACGTACGCTCCCCCTAGAGCGTTGTCGTACCCTCACCTGGACCCTAAACCGTCCCCGTCCCCTAACCCTAACCCTAGCCCGAACCCTAACCCTAACCCTTCCCCGAAGCCTGACCCTCAGCCGTCCCCTAATCCTAACCCGTACGCTGACACTAACCCGCGCCCTCACACGTACGCTCCCCCTAGAGCGTTGTCGTACACTCACCTGGACCCTGAACCGTCCCCGTCCCCTAACCCTAACCCTAGCCCCAACCCTAACCCTAACCCTTCCCCGAAGCCTGACCCTCAGCCATCCCCTAATCCTAACCCGTACGCTGACACTAACCCGCGCCCTCACACGTACGCTCCCCCTAGAGCGTTGTCGTACCCTCACCTGGACCCTAAACCGTCCCCATCCCCTAACCCTAACCCTAGCCCGAACCCTAACCCTAACCCTTCCCCGAAGCCTGACCCTCAGCCGTCCCCTAATCCTAACCCGTACGCTGACACTAACCCGCGCCCTCACACGTACGCTCCCCCTAGAGCGTTGTCGTACCCTCACCTGGACCCAGAACCGTCCCCGTCCCCTAACCCTAACCCTAGCCCGAACCCTAACCCTAACCCTTCCCCGAAGCCTGACCCTCAGCCGTCCCCTAATCCTAACCCGTACGCTGACACTAACCCGCGCCCTCACTCGTACGCTCCCCCTAGAACGTTGTCGTACACTCACCTGGACCCTAAACCGTCCCCGTCCCCTAACCCTAACCCTAGCCCGAACCCTAACCCTAACCCTTCCCCGAAGCCTGACCCTCAGCCATCCCCTAATCCTAACCCGTACGCTGACACTAACCCGCGCCCTAACACGTACGCTCCCCCTAGAGCGTTGTCGTACCCTCACCTGGACCCTAAACCGTCCCCGTCCCCTAACCCTAACCCTAGCACGAACCCTAACCCTAACCCTTCCCCGAAGCCTGACCCTCAGCCGTCCCCTAATCCTAACCCGTACGCTGACACTAACCGGCGCCCTCACATGTATGCTCCCCCTAGAGCGTTGTCGTACCCTCACCTGGACCCTAAACCGTCCCCGTCCCCTAACCCTAACCCTAGCCCGAACCCTAACCCTAACCCTTCCCCGAAGCCTGACCCTCAGCCGTCCCCTAATCCTAACCCGTACGCTGACACTAACCCGCGCCCTCACACGTACGCTCCCCCTAGAGCGTTGTCGTACCCTCACCTGGACCCTGAACCGTCCCCGTCCCCTAACCTTAACCCTAGCCCGAACCCTAACCCTAACCCTTCCCCGAAGCCTGACCCTCAGCCGTCCCCTAATCCTAACCCGTACGCTGACACTAACCCGCGCCCTCACACGTACGCTCCCCCTAGAGCGTTGTCGTACCCTCACCTGGACCCTGAACCGTCCCCGTCCCCTAACCCTAACCCTAGCCCCAACCCTAACCCTAACCCTTCCCCGAAGCCTGACCCTCAGCCGTCCCCAAATCCTAACCCGTACACTGACACTAACCCGCGCCCTCACACGTACGCTCCCCCTAGAGCGTTGTCGTACCCTCACCTGGACCCTGAACCGTCCCCATCCCCTAACCCTAACCCTAGCCCGAACCCTAACCCTAACCCTTCCCCGAAGCCTGACCCTCAGCCGTCCCCTAATCCTAACCCGTACGCTGACACTAACCCGCGCCCTCACACGTACGCTCCCCCTAGAGCGTTGTCGTACCCTCACCTGGACCCTAAACCGTCCCCGTCCCCTAACCCTAACCCTAGCCCGAACCCTAACCCTAACACTTCCCCGAAGCCTGACCCTCAGCCGTCCCCTAATCCTAACCCGTACGCTGACACTAACCCGCGCCCTCACACGTACGCTCCCCCTAGAGCGTTGTCGTACCCTCACCTGGACCCTAAACCGTCCCCGTCCCCTAACCCTAACCCTAGCCCGAACCCTAACCCTAACCCTTCCCCGAAGCCTGACCCTCAGCCGTCCCCTAATCCTAACCCGTACGCTGACACTAACCCGCGCCCTCACACGTACGCTCCCCCTAGAGCGTTGTCGTACACACACCTGGACCCTAAACCGTCCCCGTCCCCTAACCCTAACCCTAGCCCGAACCCTAACCCTAACCCTTCCCCGAAACCTGACCCTCAGCCGTCCCCTAATCCTAACCCGTACGCTGACACTAACCCGCGCCCTCACACGTACGCTCCCCCTAGAGCGTTGTCGTACCCTCACCTGGACCCTAAACCGTCCCCGTCCCCTAACCCTAACCCTAGCCCGAACCCTAACCCTAACCCTTCCCCGAAGCCTGACCCTCAGCCGTCCCCTAATCCTAACCCGTACGCTGACACTAACCCGCGCCCTCACACGTACGCTCCCCCTAGAGCGTTGTCGTACCCTCACCTGGACCCTGAACCGTCCCCGTCCCCTAACCCTAACCCTAGCCCCAACCCTAACCCTAACCCTTCCCCGAAGCCTGACCCTCAGCCGTCCCCTAATCCTAACCCGTACGCTGACACTAACCCGCGCCCTCACACGTACGCTCCCCCTAGAGCGTTGTCGTACCCTCACCTGGACCCTAAACCGTCCCCATCCCCTAACCCTAACCCTAGCCCGAACCCTAACCCTAACCCTTCCCCGAAGCCTGACCCTCAGCCGTCCCCTAATCCTAACCCGTACGCTGACACTAACCCGCGCCCTCACACGTACGCTCCCCCTAGAGCGTTGTCGTACCCTCACCTGGACCCTGAACCGTCCCCGTCCCCTAACCCTAACCCTAGCCCGAACCCTAACCCTAACCCTTCCCCGAAGCCTGACCCTCAGCCGTCCCCTAATCCTAACCCGTACGCTGACACTAACCCGCGCCCTCACTCGTACGCTCCCCCTAGAACGTTGTCGTACCCTCACCTGGACCCTAAACCGTCCCCGTCCCCTAACCCTAACCCTAGCCCGAACCCTAACCCTAACCCTTCCCCGAAGCCTGACCCTCAGCCATCCCCTAATCCTAACCCGTACGCTGACACTAACCCGCGCCCTAACACGTACGCTCCCCCTAGAGCGTTGTCGTACCCTCACCTGGACCCTAAACCGTCCCCGTCCCCTAACCCTAACCCTAGCACGAACCCTAACCCTAACCCTTCCCCGAAGCCTGACCCTCAGCCGTCCCCTAATCCTAACCCGTACGCTGACACTAACCCGCGCCCTCACATGTATGCTCCCCCTAGAGCGTTGTCGTACCCTCACCTGGACCCTAAACCGTCCCCGTCCCCTAACCCTAACCCTAGCCCGCACCCTAACCCTAACCCTTCCCCGAAGCCTGACCCTCAGCCGTCCCCTAATCCTAACCCGTACGCTGACACTAAACCGCGCTCTCACACGTACGCTCCCCCTAGAGCGTTGTCGTACCCTCACCTGGACCCTAAACCGTCCCCGTCCCCTAACCCTAACCCTAGCCCGAACCCTAACCCTAACCCTTCCCCGAAGCCTGACCCTCAGCCGTCCCCTAATCCTAACCCGTACGCTGACACTAACCCGCGCCCTCACACGTACGCTCCCCCTAGAGCGTTGTCGTACCCTCACCTGGACCCTGAACCGTCCCCGTCCCCTAACCCTAACCCTAGCCCGAACCCTAACCCTAACCCTTCCCCGAAGCCTGACCCTCAGCCATCCCCTAATCCTAACCCGTACGCTGACACTAACCCGCGCCCTCACACGTACGCTCCCCCTAGAGCGTTGTCGTACCCTCACCTGGACCCTAAACCGTCCCCGTCCCCTAACCCTAGCCCGAACCCTAACCCTAACCCTTCCCCGAAGCCTGACCCTCAGCCGTCCCCTAATCCTAACCCGTACGCTGACACTAACCCGCGACCTCACACGTACGCTCCCCCTAGAGCGTTGTCGTACCCTCACCTGGACCCTAAACCGTCCCCGTCCCCTAACCCTAACCCTAGCCCGAACCCTAAACCTAACCCTTCCCCGAAGCCTGACCCTCAGCCGTCCCCTAATCCTAACCCGTACGCTGACACTAACCCGCGCCCTCACACGTACGCTCCCCCTAGAGCGTTGTCGTACCCTCACCTGGACCCTAAACCGTCCCCGTCCCCTAACCCTAACCCTAGCCCGAACCCTAACCCTAACCCTTCCCCGAAGCCTGACCCTCAGCCGTCCCCTAATCCTAACCCGTACGCTGACACTAACCCGCGCCCTCACACGTACGCTCCCCCTAGAGCGTTGTCGTACCCTCACCTGGACCCTAAACCGTCCCCGTCACCTAACCCTAACCCTAGCCCGAACCCTAACCCTAACACTTCCCCGAAGCCTGACCCTCAGCCGTCCCCTAATCCTAACCCGTACGCTGACACTAACCCGCGCCCTCACACGTACGCTCCCCCTAGAGCGTTGTCGTACCCTCACCTGGACCCTAAACCGTCCCCGTCCCCTAACCCTAACCCTAGCCCGAACCCTAACCCTAACCCTTCCCCGAAGCCTGACCCTCAGCCGTCCCCTAATCCTAACCCGTACGCTGACACTAACCCGCGCCCTCACACGTACGCTCCCCCTAGAGCGTTGTCGTACCCTCACCTGGACCCTAAACCGTCCCCGTCCCCTAACCCTAACCCTAGCCCGAACCCTAACCCTAACCCTTCCCCGAAACCTGACCCTCAGCCGTCCCCTAATCCTAACCCGTACGCTGACACTAACCCGCGCCCTCACACGTACGCTCCCCCTAGAGCGTTGTCGTACCCTCACCTGGACCCTAAACCGTCCCCGTCCCCTAACCCTAACCCTAGCCCGAACCCTAACCCTAACCCTTCCCCGAAGCCTGACCCTCAGCCGTCCCCTAATCCTAACCCGTACGCTGACACTAACCCGCGCCCTCACACGTACGCTCCCCCTAGAGCGTTGTCGTACCCTCACCTGGACCCTGAACCGTCCCCGTCCCCTAACCCTAACCCTAGCCCCAACCCTAACCCTAACCCTTCCCCGAAGCCTGACCCTCAGCCGTCCCCTAATCCTAACCCGTACGCTGACACTAACCCGCGCCCTCACACGTACGCTCCCCCTAGAGCGTTGTCGTACCCTCACCTGGACCCTAAACCGTCCCCATCCCCTAACCCTAACCCTAGCCCGAACCCTAACCCTAACCCTTCCCCGAAGCCTGACCCTCAGCCGTCCCCTAATCCTAACCCGTACGCTGACACTAACCCGCGCCCTCACACGTACGCTCCCCCTAGAGCGTTGTCGTACCCTCACCTGGACCCTGAACCGTCCCCGTCCCCTAACCCTAACCCTAGCCCCAACCCTAACCCTAACCCTTCCCCGAAGCCTGACCCTCAGCCGTCCCCTAATCCTAACCCGTACGCTGACACTAACCCGCGCCCTCACACGTACGCTCCCCCTAGAGCGTTGTCGTACCCTCACCTGAACCCTAAACCGTCCCCATCCCCTAACCCTAACCCTAGCCCGAACCCTAACCCTAACCCTTCCCCGAAGCCTGACCCTCAGCCGTCCCCTAATCCTAACCCGTACGCTGACACTAACCCGCGCCCTCACACGTACGCTCCACCTAGAGCGTTGTCGTACCCTCACCTGGACCCTGAACCGTCCCCGTCCCCTAACCCTAACCCTAGCCCGAACCCTAACCCTAACCCTTCCCCGAAGCCTGACCCTCAGCCGTCCCCTAATCCTAACCCGTACGCTGACACTAACCCGCGCCCTCACACGTACGCTCCCCCTAGAGCGTTGTCGTACCCTCACCTGGACCCTAAACCGTCCCCGTCCCCTAACCCTAACCCTAGCCCGAACCCTAACCCTAACCCTTCCCCGAAGCCTGACCCTCAGCCGTCCCCTAATCCTAACCCGTACGCTGACACTAACCCGCGCCCTCACACGTACGCTCCCCCTAGAGCGTTGTCGTACCCTCACCTGGACCCTAAACCGTCCCCATCCCCTAACCCTAACCCTAGCCCGAACCCTAACCCTAACCCTTCCCCGAAGCCTGACCCTCAGCCGTCCCCTAATCCTAACCCGTACGCTGACACTAACCCGCGCCCTCACATGTACGCTCCCCCTAGAGCGTTGTCGTACCCTCACCTGGACCCTAAACCGTCCCCGTCCCCTAACCCTAACCCTAGCCCGAACCCTAACCCTAACCCTTCCCCGAAGCCTGACCCTCAGCCGTCCCCTAACCCTAACCCGTACGCTGACACTAACCCGCGCCCTCACACGTAAGCTCCCCCTAGAGCGTTGTCATACCCTCACCTGGACCCTAAACCGTCCCCGTCCCCTAACCCTAACCCTAGCCCGAACCCTAACCCTAACCCTTCCCCGAAGCCTGACCCTCAGCCGTCCCCTAATACTAACCCGTACGCTTACACTAACCCGCGCCCTCACACGTACGCTCCCCCTAGAGGGTTGTCGTACCCTCACCTGGACCCTAAACCGTCCCCGTCCCCTAACCCTAACCCTAGCCCGAACCCTAACCCTAACACTTCCCCGAAGCCTGACCCTCAGCGGTCCCCTAATCCTAACCCGTACGCTGACACTAACCCGCGCCCTCACACGTACGCTCCCCCTAGAGCGTTGTCGTACCCTCACCTGGACCCTAAACCGTCCCCGTCCCCTAACCCTAACCCTAGCCCGAACCCTAACCCTAACCCTTCCCCGAAGCCTGACCCTCAGCCGTCCCCTAATCCTAACCCGTACGCTGACACTAACCCGCGCCCTCACACGTACGCTCCCCCTAGAGCGTTGTCGTACCCTCACCTGGACCCTGAACCGTCCCCGTCCCCTAACCCTAACCCTAGCCCGAACCCTAACCCTAACCCTTCCCCGAAGCCTGACCCTCAGCCGTCCCCTAATCCTAACCCGTACGCTGACACTAACCCGCGCCCTCACACGTACGCTCCCCCTAGAGCGTTGTCGTACCCTCACCTGGACCCTGAACCGTCCCCGTCCCCTAACCCTAACCCTAGCCCCAACCCTAACCCTAACCCTTCCCCGAAGCCTGACCCTCAGCCGTCCCCAAATCCTAACCCGTACGCTGACACTAACCCGCGCCCTCACACGTACGCTCCCCCTAGAGCGTTGTCGTACCCTCACCTGGACCCTGAACCGTCCCCATCCCCTAACCCTAACCCTAGCCCGAACCCTAACCCTAACCCTTCCCCGAAGCCTGACCCTCAGCCGTCCCCTAATCCTAACCCGTACGCTGACACTAACCCGCGCCTTCACACGTACGCTCCCCCTAGAGCGTTGTCGTACCCTCACCTGGACCCTAAACCGTCCCCGTCCCCTAACCCTAACCCTAGCCCGAACCCTAACCCTAACCCTTCCCCGAAGCCTGACCCTCAGCCGTCCCCTAATCCTAACCCGTACGCTGACACTAACCCGCGCCCTCACACGTACGCTCCCCCTAGAGCGTTGTCGTACCCTCACCTGGACCCTAAACCGTCCCCGTCCCCTAACCCTAACCCTAGCCCGAACCCTAACCCTAACCCTTCCCCGAAACCTGACCCTCAGCCGTCCCCTAATCCTAACCCGTACGCTGACACTAACCCGCGCCCTCACACGTACGCTCCCCCTAGAGCGTTGTCGTACCCTCACCTGGACCCTAAACCGTCCCCGTCCCCTAACCCTAACCCTAGCCCGAACCCTAACCCTAACCCTTCCCCGAAGCCTGACCCTCAGCCGTCCCCTAATCCTAACCCGTACGCTGACACTAACCCGCGCCCTCACACGTACGCTGCCCCTAGAGCGTTGTCGTACCCTCACCTGGACCCTGAACCGTCCCCGTCCCCTAACCCTAACCCTAGCCCCAACCCTAACCCTAACCCTTCCCCGAAGCCCGACCCTCAGCCGTCCCCTAATCCTAACCCGTACGCTGACACTAACCCGCGCCCTCACACGTACGGTCCCCCTAGAGCGTTGTCGTACCCTCACCTGGACCCTAAACCGTCCCCATCCCCTAACCCTAACCCTAGCCCGAACCCTAACCCTAACCCTTCCCCGAAGCCTGACCCTCAGCCGTCCCCTAATCCTAACCCGTACGCTGACACTAACCCGCGCCCTCACACGTACGCTCCCCCTAGAGCGTTGTCGTACCCTCACCTGGACCCTGAACCGTCCCCGTCCCCTAACCCTAACCCTAGCCCGAACCCTAACCCTAACCCTTCCCCGAAGCCTGACCCTCAGCCGTCCCCTAATCCTAACCCGTACGCTGACACTAACCCGCGCCCTCACTCGTACGCTCCCCCTAGAACGTTGTCGTACCCTCACCTGGACCCTAAACCGTCCCCGTCCCCTAACCCTAACCCTAGCCCGAACCCTAACCCTAACCCTTCCCCGAAGCCTGACCCTCAGCCATCCCCTAATCCTAACCCGTGCGCTGACACTAACCCGCGCCCTAACACGTACGCTCCCCCTAGAGCGTTGTCGTACCCTCACCTGGACCCTAAACCGTCCCCGTCCCCTAACCCTAACCCTAGCACGAACCCTAACCCTAACCCTTCCCCGAAGCCTGACCCTCAGCCGTCCCCTAATCCTAACCCGTACGCTGACACTAACCCGCGCCCTCACATGTATGCTCCCCCTAGAGCGTTGTCGTACCCTCACCTGGACCCTAAACCGTCCCCGTCCCCTAACCCTAACCCTAGCCCGCACCCTAACCCTAACCCTTCCCCGAAGCCTGACCCTCAGCCGTCCCCTAATCCTAACCCGTACGCTGACACTAAACCGCGCTCTCACACGTACGCTCCCCCTAGAGCGTTGTCGTACCCTCACCTGGACCCTAAACCGTCCCCGTCCCCTAACCCTAACCCTAGCCCGAACCCTAACCCTAACCCTTCCCCGAAGCCTGACCCTCAGCCGTCCCCTAATACTAACCCGTACGCTGACACTAACCCGCGCCCTCACACGTACGCTCCCCCTAGAGCGTTGTCGTACCCTCACCTGGACCCTAAACCGTCCCCGTCCCCTAACCCTAACCCTAGCCCGAACCCTAACCCTAACCCTTCCCCGAAGCCTGACCCTCAGCCGTCCCCTAATCCTAACCCGTACGCTGACACTAACCCGCGCCCTCACACGTACGCTCCCCCTAGAGCGTTGTCGTACCCTCACCTGGACCCTGAACCATCCCCGTCCCCTAACCCTAACCCTAGCCCGAACCCTAGCCCTAACCCTTCCCCGAAGCCTGACCCTCAGCCGTCCCCTAATCCTAACCCCTACGCTGACACTAACCTGCGCCCTCACACGTACGCTCCACCTAGAGCGTTGTCGTACCCTCACCTGGACCCTAAACCGTCCCCGTCCCCTAACCCTAACCCTAGCCCGAACCCTAACCCTAACCCTTCCCCGAAGCCTGACCCTCAGCCGTCCCCTAATCCTAACCCGTACGCTGACACTAACCCGCGCCCTCACACGTACGCTCCCCCTAGAGCGTTGTCGTACCCTCACCAGGACCCTAAACCGTCCCCGTCCCCTAACCCTAGCCCGAACCCTAACCCTAACCCTTCCCCGAAGCCTGACCCTCAGCCGTCCCCTAATCCTAACCCGTACGCTGACACTAACCCACGCCCTCACACGTAAGCTCCCCCTAGAGCGTTGTCGTACCCTCACCTGAACCCTAAACCGTCCCCGTCCCCTAACCCTAACCCTAGCCCGAACCCTAAACCTAACCCTTCCCCGAAGCCTGACCCTCAGCCGTCCCCTAATCCTAACCCGTACGCTGACACTAACCCGCGCCCTCACACGTACGCTCCCCCTAGAGCGTTGTCGTACCCTCACCTGGACCCTAAACCGTCCCCGTCCCCTAACCCTAACCCTAGCCCGAACCCTAACCCTAACCCTTCCCCGAAGCCTGACCCTCAGCCGTCCCCTAATCCTAACCCGTACGCTGACACTAACCCGCGCCCTCACACGTACGCTCCCCCTAGAGCGTTGTCGTACCCTCACCTGGACCCTAAACCGTCCCCATCCCCTAACCCTAACCCTAGCCCGAACCCTAACCCTAACCCTTCCCCGAAGCCTGACCCTCAGCCGTCCCCTAATCCTAACCCGTACGCTGACACTAACCCGCGCCCTCACATGTACGCTCCCCCTAGAGCGTTGTCGTACCCTCACCTGGACCCTAAACCGTCCCCGTCCCCTAACCCTAACCCTAGCCCGAACCCTAACCCTAACCCTTCCCCGAAGCCTGACCCTCAGCCGTCCCCTAACCCTAACCCGTACGCTGACACTAACCCGCGCCCTCACACGTAAGCTCCCCCTAGAGCGTTGTCGTACCCTCACCTGGACCCTAAACCGTCCCCGTCCCCTAACCCTAACCCTAGCCCGAACCCTAACCCTAACCCTTCCCCGAAGCCTGACCCTCAGCCGTCCCCTAATCCTAACCCGTACGCTTACACTAACCCGCGCCCTCACACGTACGCTCCCCCTAGAGGGTTGTCGTACCCTCACCTGGACCCTAAACCGTCCCCGTCCCCTAACCCTAACCCTAGCCCGAACCCTAACCCTAACCCTTCCCCGAAGCCTGACCCTCAGCCGTCCCCTAATCCTAACCCGTACGCTGACACTAACCCGCGCCCTCACACGTACGCTCCCCCTAGAGCGTTGTCGTACCCTCACCTGGACCCTAAACCGTCCCCGTCCCCTAACCCTAACCCTAGCCCGAACCCTAAACCTAACCCTTCCCCGAAGCCTGACCCTCAGCCGTCCCCTAATCCTAACCCGTACGCTGACACTAACCCGCGCCCTCACACGTACGCTCCCCCTAGAGCGTTGTCGTACCCTCACCTGGACCCTAAACCGTCCCCGTCCCCTAACCCTAACCCTAGCCCGAACCCTAACCCTAACCCTTCCCCGAAGCCTGACCCTCAGCCGTCCCCTAATCCTAACCCGTACGCTGACACTAACCCGCGCCCTCACACGTACGCTCCCCCTAGAGCGTTGTCGTACCCTCACCTGGACCCTAAACCGTCCCCGTCCCCTAACCCTAACCCTAGCCCGAACCCTAACCCTAACCCTTCCCCGAAGCCTGACCCTCAGCCGTCCCCTAATCCTAACCCGTACGCTGACACTAACCCGCGCCCTCACACGTACGCTCCCCCTAGAGCGTTGTCGTACCCTCACCTGGACCCTGAACCGTCCCCGTCCCCTAACCCTAACCCTAGCCCGAACCCTAACCCTAACCCTTCCCCGAAGCCTGACCCTCAGCCGTCCCCTAATCCTAACCCGTACGCTGACACTAACCCGCGCCCTCACACGTACGCTCCCCCTAGAGCGTTGTCGTACCCTCACCTGGACCCTGAACCGTCCCCGTCCCCTAACCCTAACCCTAGCCCGAACCCTAACCCTAACCCTTCCCCGAAGCCTGACCCTCAGCCGTCCCCTAATCCTAACCCGTACGCTGACACTAACCCGCGCCCTCACTCGTACGCTCCCCCTAGAACGTTGTCGTACACTCACCTGGACCCTAAACCGTCCCCGTCCCCTAACCCTAACCCTAGCCCGAACCCTAACCCTAACCCTTCCCCGAAGCCTGACCCTCAGCCATCCCCTAATCCTAACCCGTACGCTGACACTAACCCGCGCCCTAACACGTACGCTCCCCCTAGAGCGTTGTCGTACCCTCACCTGGACCCTAAACCGTCCCCGTCCCCTAACCCTAACCCTAGCACGAACCCTAACCCTAACCCTTCCCCGAAGCCTGACCCTCAGCCGTCCCCTAATCCTAACCCGTACGCTGACACTAACCCGCGCCCTCACATGTATGCTCCCCCTAGAGCGTTGTCGTACCCTCACCTGGACCCTAAACCGTCCCCGTCCCCTAACCCTAACCCTAGCCCGCACCCTAACCCTAACCCTTCCCTGAAGCCTGACCCTCAGCCGTCCCCTAATCCTAACCCGTACGCTGACACTAAACCGCGCTCTCACACGTACGCTCCCCCTAGAGCGTTGTCGTACCCTCACCTGGACCCTAAACCGTCCCCGTCCCCTAACCCTAACCCTAGCCCGAACCCTAACCCTAACCCTTCCCCGAAGCCTGACCCTCAGCCGTCCCCTAATCCTAACCCGTACGCTGACACTAACCCGCGCCCTCACACGTACGCTCCCCCTAGAGCGTTGTCGTACCCTCACCTGGACCCTGAACCGTCCCCGTCCCCTAACCCTAACCCTAGCCCGAACCCTAACCCTAACCCTTCCCCGAAGCCTGACCCTCAGCCGTCCCCTAATCCTAACCCGTACGCTGACACTAACCCGCGCCCTCACACGTACGCTCCCCCTAGAGTGTTGTCGTACCCTCACCTGGACCCTGATTCGTCCCCGTCCCCTAACCCTAACCCTAGCCCCAACCCTAACCCTAACCCTTCCCCGAAGCCTGACCCTCAGCCGTCCCCAAATCCTAACCCGTACGCTGACACTAACCCGCGCCCTCACATGTACGCTCCCCCTAGAGCGTTGTCGTACCCTCACCTGGACCCTGAACCTTCCCCATCCCCTAACCCTAACCCTAGCCCGAACCCTAACCCTAACCCTTCCCCGAAGCGTGACCCTCAGCCGTCCCCTAATCCTAACCCGTACGCTGACACTAACCCGCGCCCTCACACGTACGCTCCCCCTAGAGCGTTGTCGTACCCTCACCTGGACCCTAAACCGTCCCCGTCCCCTAACCCTAACCCTAGCCCGAACCCTAACCCTAACACTTCCCCGAAGCCTGACCCTCAGCCGTCCCCTAATCCTAACCCGTACGCTGACACTAACCCGCGCCCTCACACGTACGCTCCCCCTAGAGCGTTGTCGTACCCTCACCTGGACCCTAAACCGTCCCCGTCCCCTAACCCTAACCCTAGCCCGAACCCTAACCCTAACCCTTCCCCGAAGCCTGACCCTCAGCCGTCCCCTAATCCTAACCCGTACGCTGACACTAACCCGCGCCCTCACACGTACGCTCCCCCTAGAGCGTTGTCGTACCCTCACCTGGACCCTAAACCGTCCCCGTCCCCTAACCCTAACCCTAGCCCGAACCCTAACCCTAACCCTTCCCCGAAACCTGACCCTCAGCCGTCCCCTAATCCTAACCCGTACGCTGACACTAACCCGCGCCCTCACACGTACGCTCCCCCTAGAGCGTTGTCGTACCCTCACCTGGACCCTAAACCGTCCCCGTCCCCTAACCCTAACCCTAGCCCGAACCCTAACCCTAACCCTTCCCCGAAGCCTGACCCTCAGCCGTCCCCTAATCCTAACCCGTACGCTGACACTAACCCGCGCCCTCACACGTACGCTCCCCCTAGAGCGTTGTCGTACCCTCACCTGGACCCTGAACCGTCCCCGTCCCCTAACCCTAACCCTAGCCCCAACCCTAACCCTAACCCTTCCCCGAAGCCTGACCCTCAGCCGTCCCCTAATCCTAACCCGTACGCTGACACTAACCCGCGCCCTCACACGTACGCTCCCCCTAGAGCGTTGTCGTACCCTCACCTGGACCCTAAACCGTCCCCATCCCCTAACCCTAACCCTAGCCCGAACCCTAACCCTAACCCTTCCCCGAAGCCTGACCCTCAGCCGTCCCCTAATCCTAACCCGTACGCTGACACTAACCCGCGCCCTCACACGTACGCTCCCCCTAGAGCGTTGTCGTACCCTCACCTGGACCCTGAACCGTCCCCGTCCCCTAACCCTAACCCTAGCCCGAACCCTAACCCTAACCCTTCCCCGAAGCCTGACCCTCAGCCGTCCCCTAATCCTAACCCGTACGCTGACACTAACCCGCGCCCTCACTCGTACGCTCCCCCTAGAACGTTGTCGTACACTCACCTGGACCCTAAACCGTCCCCGTCCCCTAACCCTAACCCTAGCCCGAACCCTAACCCTAACCCTTCCCCGAAGCCTGACCCTCAGCCATCCCCTAATCCTAACCCGTACGCTGACACTAACCCGCGCCCTAACACGTACGCTCCCCCTAGAGCGTTGTCGTACCCTCACCTGGACCCTAAACCGTCCCCGTCCCCTAACCCTAACCCTAGCACGAACCCTAACCCTAACCCTTCCCCGAAGCCTGACCCTCAGCCGTCCCCTAATCCTAACCCGTACGCTGACACTAACCGGCGCCCTCACATGTATGCTCCCCCTAGAGCGTTGTCGTACCCTCACCTGGACCCTAAACCGTCCCCGTCCCCTAACCCTAACCCTAGCCCGAACCCTAACCCTAACCCTTCCCCGAAGCCTGACCCTCAGCCGTCCCCTAATCCTAACCCGTACGCTGACACTAACCCGCGCCCTCACACGTACGCTCCCCCTAGAGCGTTGTCGTACCCTCACCTGGACCCTGAACCGTCCCCGTCCCCTAACCTTAACCCTAGCCCGAACCCTAACCCTAACCCTTCCCCGAAGCCTGACCCTCAGCCGTCCCCTAATCCTAACCCGTACGCTGACACTAACCCGCGCCCTCACACGTACGCTCCCCCTAGAGCGTTGTCGTACCCTCACCTGGACCCTGAACCGTCCCCGTCCCCTAACCCTAACCCTAGCCCCAACCCTAACCCTAACCCTTCCCCGAAGCCTGACCCTCAGCCGTCCCCAAATCCTAACCCGTACGCTGACACTAACCCGCGCCCTCACACGTACGCTCCCCCTAGAGCGTTGTCGTACCCTCACCTGGACCCTGAACCGTCCCCATCCCCTAACCCTAACCCTAGCCCGAACCCTAACCCTAACCCTTCCCCGAAGCCTGACCCTCAGCCGTCCCCTAATCCTAACCCGTACGCTGACACTAACCCGCGCCCTCACACGTACGCTCCCCCTAGAGCGTTGTCGTACCCTCACCTGGACCCTAAACCGTCCCCGTCCCCTAACCCTAACCCTAGCCCGAACCCTAACCCTAACACTTCCCCGAAGCCTGACCCTCAGCCGTCCCCTAATCCTAAGCCGTACGCTGACACTAACCCGCGCCCTCACACGTACGCTCCCCCTAGAGCGTTGTCGTACCCTCACCTGGACCCTAAACCGTCCCCGTCCCCTAACCCTAACCCTAGCCCGAACCCTAACCCTAACCCTTCCCCGAAGCCTGACCCTCAGCCGTCCCCTAATCCTAACCCGTACGCTGACACTAACCCGCGCCCTCACACGTACGCTCCCCCTAGAGCGTTGTCGTACACACACCTGGACCCTAAACCGTCCCCGTCCCCTAACCCTAACCCTAGCCCGAACCCTAACCCTAACCCTTCCCCGAAACCTGACCCTCAGCCGTCCCCTAATCCTAACCCGTACGCTGACACTAACCCGCGCCCTCACACGTACGCTCCCCCTAGAGCGTTGTCGTACCCTCACCTGGACCCTAAACCGTCCCCGTCCCCTAACCCTAACCCTAGCCCGAACCCTAACCCTAACCCTTCCCCGAAGCCTGACCCTCAGCCGTCCCCTAATCCTAACCCGTACGCTGACACTAACCCGCGCCCTCACACGTACGCTCCCCCTAGAGCGTTGTCGTACCCTCACCTGGACCCTGAACCGTCCCCGTCCCCTAACCCTAACCCTAGCCCCAACCCTAACCCTAACCCTTCCCCGAAGCCTGACCCTCAGCCGTCCCCTAATCCTAACCCGTACGCTGACACTAACCCGCGCCCTCACACGTACGCTCCCCCTAGAGCGTTGTCGTACCCTCACCTGGACCCTAAACCGTCCCCATCCCCTAACCCTAACCCTAGCCCGAACCCTAACCCTAACCCTTCCCCGAAGCCTGACCCTCAGCCGTCCCCTAATCCTAACCCGTACGCTGACACTAACCCGCGCCCTCACACGTACGCTCCCCCTAGAGCGTTGTCGTACCCTCACCTGGACCCTGAACCGTCCCCGTCCCCTAACCCTAACCCTAGCCCGAACCCTAACCCTAACCCTTCCCCGAAGCCTGACCCTCAGCCGTCCCCTAATCCTAACCCGTACGCTGACACTAACCCGCGCCCTCACTCGTACGCTCCCCCTAGAACGTTGTCGTACCCTCACCTGGACCCTAAACCGTCCCCGTCCCCTAACCCTAACCCTAGCCCGAACCCTAACCCTAACCCTTCCCCGAAGCCTGACCCTCAGCCATCCCCTAATCCTAACCCGTACGCTGACACTAACCCGCGCCCTAACACGTACGCTCCCCCTAGAGCGTTGTCGTACCCTCACCTGGACCCTAAACCGTCCCCGTCCCCTAACCCTAACCCTAGCACGAACCCTAACCCTAACCCTTCCCCGAAGCCTGACCCTCAGCCGTCCCCTAATCCTAACCCGTACGCTGACACTAACCCGCGCCCTCACATGTATGCTCCCCCTAGAGCGTTGTCGTACCCTCACCTGGACCCTAAACCGTCCCCGTCCCCTAACCCTAACCCTAGCCCGCACCCTAACCCTAACCCTTCCCCGAAGCCTGACCCTCAGCCGTCCCCTAATCCTAACCCGTACGCTGACACTAAACCGCGCTCTCACACGTACGCTCCCCCTAGAGCGTTGTCGTACCCTCACCTGGACCCTAAACCGTCCCCGTCCCCTAACCCTAACCCTAGCCCGAACCCTAACCCTAACCCTTCCCCGAAGCCTGACCCTCAGCCGTCCCCTAATCCTAACCCGTACGCTGACACTAACCCGCGCCCTCACACGTACGCTCCCCCTAGAGCGTTGTCGTACCCTCACCTGGACCCTGAACCGTCCCCGTCCCCTAACCCTAACCCTAGCCCGAACCCTAACCCTAACCCTTCCCCGAAGCCTGACCCTCAGCCGTCCCCTAATCCTAACCCGTACGCTGACACTAACCCGCGCCCTCACACGTACGCTCCCCCTAGAGCGTTGTCGTACCCTCACCTGGACCCTAAACCGTCCCCGTCCCCTAACCCTAGCCCGAACCCTAACCCTAACCCTTCCCCGAAGCCTGACCCTCAGCCGTCCCCTAATCCTAACCCGTACGCTGACACTAACCCGCGACCTCACACGTACGCTCCCCCTAGAGCGTTGTCGTACCCTCACCTGGACCCTAAACCGTCCCCGTCCCCTAACCCTAACCCTAGCCCGAACCCTAAACCTAACCCTTCCCCGAAGCCTGACCCTCAGCCGTCCCCTAATCCTAACCCGTACGCTGACACTAACCCGCGCCCTCACACGTACGCTCCCCCTAGAGCGTTGTCGTACCCTCACCTGGACCCTAAACCGTCCCCGTCCCCGTCCCCTAACCCTAGCCCGAACCCTAACCCTAACCCTTCCCCGAAGCCTGACCCTCAGCCGTCCCCTAATCCTAACCCGTACGCTGACACTAACCCGCGCCCTCACACGTACGCTCCCCCTAGAGCGTTGTCGTACCCTCACCTGGACCCTAAACCGTCCCCGTCCCCTAACCCTAACCCTAGCCCGAACCCTAACCCTAACACTTCCCCGAAGCCTGACCCTCAGCCGTCCCCTAATCCTAACCCGTACGCTGACACTAACCCGCGCCCTCACACGTACGCTCCCCCTAGAGCGTTGTCGTACCCTCACCTGGACCCTAAACCGTCCCCGTCCCCTAACCCTAACCCTAGCCCGAACCCTAACCCTAACCCTTCCCCGAAGCCTGACCCTCAGCCGTCCCCTAATCCTAACCCGTACGCTGACACTAACCCGCGCCCTCACACGTACGCTCCCCCTAGAGCGTTGTCGTACCCTCACCTGGACCCTAAACCGTCCCCGTCCCCTAACCCTAACCCTAGCCCGAACCCTAACCCTAACCCTTCCCCGAAACCTGACCCTCAGCCGTCCCCTAATCCTAACCCGTACGCTGACACTAACCCGCGCCCTCACACGTACGCTCCCCCTAGAGCGTTGTCGTACCCTCACCTGGACCCTAAACCGTCCCCGTCCCCTAACCCTAACCCTAGCCCGAACCCTAACCCTAACCCTTCCCCGAAGCCTGACCCTCAGCCGTCCCCTAATCCTAACCCGTACGCTGACACTAACCCGCGCCCTCACACGTACGCTCCCCCTAGAGCGTTGTCGTACCCTCACCTGGACCCTGAACCGTCCCCGTCCCCTAACCCTAACCCTAGCCCCAACCCTAACCCTAACCCTTCCCCGAAGCCTGACCCTCAGCCGTCCCCTAATCCTAACCCGTACGCTGACACTAACCCGCGCCCTCACACGTACGCTCCCCCTAGAGCGTTGTCGTACCCTCACCTGGACCCTAAACCGTCCCCATCCCCTAACCCTAACCCTAGCCCGAACCCTAACCCTAACCCTTCCCCGAAGCCTGACCCTCAGCCGTCCCCTAATCCTAACCCGTACGCTGACACTAACCCGCGCCCTCACACGTACGCTCCCCCTAGAGCGTTGTCGTACCCTCACCTGGACCCTGAACCGTCCCCGTCCCCTAACCCTAACCCTAGCCCCAACCCTAACCCTAACCCTTCCCCGAAGCCTGACCCTCAGCCGTCCCCTAATCCTAACCCGTACGCTGACACTAACCCGCGCCCTCACACGTACGCTCCCCCTAGAGCGTTGTCGTACCCTCACCTGGACCCTTAACCGTCCCCATCCCCTAACCCTAACCCTAGCCCGAACCCTAACCCTAACCCTTCCCCGAAGCCTGACCCTCAGCCGTCCCCTAATCCTAACCCGTACGCTGACACTAACCCGCGCCCTCACACGTACGCTCCCCCTAGAGCGTTGTCGTACCCTCACCTGGACCCTGAACCGTCCCCGTCCCCTAACCCTAACCCTAGCCCGAACCCTAACCCTAACCCTTCCCCGAAGCCTGACCCTCAGCCGTCCCCTAATCCTAACCCGTACGCTGACACTAACCCGCGCCCTCACACGTACGCTCCCCCTAGAGCGTTGTCGTACCCTCACCTGGACCCTAAACCGTCCCCGTCCCCTAACCCTAACCCTAGCCCGAACCCTAACCCTAACCCTTCCCCGAAGCCTGACCCTCAGCCGTCCCCTAATCCTAACCCGTACGCTGACACTAACCCGCGCCCTCACACGTACGCTCCCCCTAGAGCGTTGTCGTACCCTCACCTGGACCCTAAACCGTCCCCATCCCCTAACCCTAACCCTAGCCCGAACCCTAACCCTAACCCTTCCCCGAAGCCTGACCCTCAGCCGTCCCCTAATCCTAACCCGTACGCTGACACTAACCCGCGCCCTCACATGTACGCTCCCCCTAGAGCGTTGTCGTACCCTCACCTGGACCCTAAACCGTCCCCGTCCCCTAACCCTAACCCTAGCCCGAACCCTAACCCTAACCCTTCCCCGAAGCCTGACCCTCAGCCGTCCCCTAACCCTAACCCGTACGCTGACACTAACCCGCGCCCTCACACGTAAGCTCCCCCTAGAGCGTTGTCATACCCTCACCTGGACCCTAAACCGTCCCCGTCCCCTAACCCTAACCCTAGCCCGAACCCTAACCCTAACCCTTCCCCGAAGCCTGACCCTCAGCCGTCCCCTAATACTAACCCGTACGCTTACACTAACCCGCGCCCTCACACGTACGCTCCCCCTAGAGGGTTGTCGTACCCTCACCTGGACCCTAAACCGTCCCCGTCCCCTAACCCTAACCCTAGCCCGAACCCTAACCCTAACCCTTCCCCGAAGCCTGACCCTCAGCCGTCCCCTAATCCTAACCCGTACGCTGACACTAACCCGCGCCCTCACACGTACGCTCCCCCTAGAGCGTTGTCGTACCCTCACCTGGACCCTAAACCGTCCCCGTCCCCTAACCCTAACCCTAGCCCGAACCCTAACCCTAACCCTTCCCCGAAGCCTGACCCTCAGCCGTCCCCTAATCCTAACCCGTACGCTGACACTAACCCGCGCCCTCACACGTACGCTCCCCCTAGAGCGTTGTCGTACCCTCACCTGGACCCTGAACCGTCCCCGTCCCCTAACCCTAACCCTAGCCCGAACCCTAACCCTAACCCTTCCCCGAAGCCTGACCCTCAGCCGTCCCCTAATCCTAACCCGTACGCTGACACTAACCCGCGCCCTCACACGTACGCTCCCCCTAGAGCGTTGTCGTACCCTCACCTGGACCCTGAACCGTCCCCGTCCCCTAACCCTAACCCTAGCCCCAACCCTAACCCTAACCCTTCCCCGAAGCCTGACCCTCAGCCGTCCCCAAATCCTAACCCGTACGCTGACACTAACCCGCGCCCTCACACGTACGCTCCCCCTAGAGCGTTGTCGTACCCTCACCTGGACCCTGAACCGTCCCCATCCCCTAACCCTAACCCTAGCCCGAACCCTAACCCTAACCCTTCCCCGAAGCCTGACCCTCAGCCGTCCCCTAATCCTAACCCGTACGCTGACACTAACCCGCGCCTTCACACGTACGCTCCCCCTAGAGCGTTGTCGTACCCTCACCTGGACCCTAAACCGTCCCCGTCCCCTAACCCTAACCCTAGCCCGAACCCTAACCCTAACCCTTCCCCGAAGCCTGACCCTCAGCCGTCCCCTAATCCTAACCCGTACGCTGACACTAACCCGCGCCCTCACACGTACGCTCCCCCTAGAGCGTTGTCGTACCCTCACCTGGACCCTAAACCGTCCCCGTCCCCTAACCCTAACCCTAGCCCGAACCCTAACCCTAACCCTTCCCCGAAACCTGACCCTCAGCCGTCCCCTAATCCTAACCCGTACGCTGACACTAACCCGCGCCCTCACACGTACGCTCCCCCTAGAGCGTTGTCGTACCCTCACCTGGACCCTAAACCGTCCCCGTCCCCTAACCCTAACCCTAGCCCGAACCCTAACCCTAACCCTTCCCCGAAGCCTGACCCTCAGCCGTCCCCTAATCCTAACCCGTACGCTGACACTAACCCGCGCCCTCACACGTACGCTGCCCCTAGAGCGTTGTCGTACCCTCACCTGGACCCTGAACCGTCCCCGTCCCCTAACCCTAACCCTAGCCCCAACCCTAACCCTAACCCTTCCCCGAAGCCCGACCCTCAGCCGTCCCCTAATCCTAACCCGTACGCTGACACTAACCCGCGCCCTCACACGTACGGTCCCCCTAGAGCGTTGTCGTACCCTCACCTGGACCCTAAACCGTCCCCATCCCCTAACCCTAACCCTAGCCCGAACCCTAACCCTAACCCTTCCCCGAAGCCTGACCCTCAGCCGTCCCCTAATCCTAACCCGTACGCTGACACTAACCCGCGCCCTCACACGTACGCTCCCCCTAGAGCGTTGTCGTACCCTCACCTGGACCCTGAACCGTCCCCGTCCCCTAACCCTAACCCTAGCCCGAACCCTAACCCTAACCCTTCCCCGAAGCCTGACCCTCAGCCGTCCCCTAATCCTAACCCGTACGCTGACACTAACCCGCGCCCTCACTCGTACGCTCCCCCTAGAACGTTGTCGTACCCTCACCTGGACCCTAAACCGTCCCCGTCCCCTAACCCTAACCCTAGCCCGAACCCTAACCCTAACCCTTCCCCGAAGCCTGACCCTCAGCCATCCCCTAATCCTAACCCGTACGCTGACACTAACCCGCGCCCTAACACGTACGCTCCCCCTAGAGCGTTGTCGTACCCTCACCTGGACCCTAAACCGTCCCCGTCCCCTAACCCTAACCCTAGCACGAACCCTAACCCTAACCCTTCCCCGAAGCCTGACCCTCAGCCGTCCCCTAATCCTAACCCGTACGCTGACACTAACCCGCGCCCTCACATGTATGCTCCCCCTAGAGCGTTGTCGTACCCTCACCTGGACCCTAAACCGTCCCCGTCCCCTAACCCTAACCCTAGCCCGCACCCTAACCCTAACCCTTCCCCGAAGCCTGACCCTCAGCCGTCCCCTAATCCTAACCCGTACGCTGACACTAAACCGCGCTCTCACACGTACGCTCCCCCTAGAGCGTTGTCGTACCCTCACCTGGACCCTAAACCGTCCCCGTCCCCTAACCCTAACCCTAGCCCGAACCCTAACCCTAACCCTTCCCCGAAGCCTGACCCTCAGCCGTCCCCTAATACTAACCCGTACGCTGACACTAACCCGCGCCCTCACACGTACGCTCCCCCTAGAGCGTTGTCGTACCCTCACCTGGACCCTAAACCGTCCCCGTCCCCTAACCCTAACCCTAGCCCGAACCCTAACCCTAACTCTTCCCCGAAGCCTGACCCTCAGCCGTCCCCTAATCCTAACCCGTACGCTGACACTAACCCGCGCCCTCACACGTACGCTCCCCCTAGAGCGTTGTCGTACCCTCACCTGGACCCTGAACCATCCCCGTCCCCTAACCCTAACCCTAGCCCGAACCCTAGCCCTAACCCTTCCCCGAAGCCTGACCCTCAGCCGTCCCCTAATCCTAACCCCTACGCTGACACTAACCTGCGCCCTCACACGTACGCTCCACCTAGAGCGTTGTCGTACCCTCACCTGGACCCTAAACCGTCCCCGTCCCCTAACCCTAACCCTAGCCCGAACCCTAACCCTAACCCTTCCCCGAAGCCTGACCCTCAGCCGTCCCCTAATCCTAACCCGTACGCTGACACTAACCCGCGCCCTCACACGTACGCTCCCCCTAGAGCGTTGTCGTACCCTCACCTGGACCCTAAACCGTCCCCGTCCCCTAACCCTAGCCCGAACCCTAACCCTAACCCTTCCCCGAAGCCTGACCCTCAGCCGTCCCCTAATCCTAACCCGTACGCTGACACTAACCCACGCCCTCACACGTACGCTCCCCCTAGAGCGTTGTCGTACCCTCACCTGAACCCTAAACCGTCCCCGTCCCCTAACCCTAACCCTAGCCCGAACCCTAAACCTAACCCTTCCCCGAAGCCTGACCCTCAGCCGTCCCCTAATCCTAACCCGTACGCTGACACTAACCCGCGCCCTCACACGTACGCTCCCCCTAGAGCGTTGTCGTACCCTCACCTGGACCCTAAACCGTCCCCGTCCCCTAACCCTAACCCTAGCCCGAACCCTAACCCTAACCCTTCCCCGAAGCCTGACCCTCAGCCGTCCCCTAATCCTAACCCGTACGCTGACACTAACCCGCGCCCTCACACGTACGCTCCCCCTAGAGCGTTGTCGTACCCTCACCTGGACCCTAAACCGTCCCCATCCCCTAACCCTAACCCTAGCCCGAACCCTAACCCTAACCCTTCCCCGAAGCCTGACCCTCAGCCGTCCCCTAATCCTAACCCGTACGCTGACACTAACCCGCGCCCTCACATGTACGCTCCCCCTAGAGCGTTGTCGTACCCTCACCTGGACCCTAAACCGTCCCCGTCCCCTAACCCTAACCCTAGCCCGAACCCTAACCCTAACCCTTCCCCGAAGCCTGACCCTCAGCCGTCCCCTAACCCTAACCCGTACGCTGACACTAACCCGCGCCCTCACACGTAAGCTCCCCCTAGAGCGTTGTCGTACCCTCACCTGGACCCTAAACCGTCCCCGTCCCCTAACCCTAACCCTAGCCCGAACCCTAACCCTAACCCTTCCCCGAAGCCTGACCCTCAGCCGTCCCCTAATCCTAACCCGTACGCTTACACTAACCCGCGCCCTCACACGTACGCTCCCCCTAGAGGGTTGTCGTACCCTCACCTGGACCCTAAACCGTCCCTGTCCCCTAACCCTAACCCTAGCCCGAACCCTAACCCTAACCCTTCCCCGAAGCCTGACCCTCAGCCGTCCCCTAATCCTAACCCGTACGCTGACACTAACCCGCGCCCTCACACGTACGCTCCCCCTAGAGCGTTGTCGTACCCTCACCTGGACCCTAAACCGTCCCCGTCCCCTAACCCTAACCCTAGCCCGAACCCTAACCCTAACCCTTCCCCGAAGCCTGACCCTCAGCCGTCCCCTAATCCTAACCCGTACGCTGACACTAACCCGCGCCCTCACATGTACGCTCCCCCTAGAGCGTTGTCGTACCCTCACCTGGACCCTGAACCGTCCCCGTCCCCTAACCCTAACCCTAGCCCGAACCCTAACCCTAACCCTTCCCCGAAGCCTGACCCTCAGCCGTCCCCTAATCCTAACCCGTACGCTGACACTAACCCGCGCCCTCACACGTACGCTCCCCCTAGAGCGTTGTCGTACCCTCACCTGGACCCTAAACCGTCCCCGTCCCCTAACCCTAACCCTAGCCCGAACCCTAAACCTAACCCTTCCCCGAAGCCTGACCCTCAGCCGTCCCCTAATCCTAACCCGTACGCTGACACTAACCCGCGCCCTCACACGTACGCTCCCCCTAGAGCGTTGTCGTACCCTCACCTGGACCCTAAACCGTCCCCGTCCCCTAACCCTAACCCTAGCCCGAACCCTAACCCTAACCCTTCCCCGAAGCCTGACCCTCAGCCGTCCCCTAATCCTAACCCGTACGCTGACACTAACCCGCGCCCTCACACGTACGCTCCCCCTAGAGCGTTGTCGTACCCTCACCTGGACCCTAAACCGTCCCCGTCCCCTAACCCTAACCCTAGCCCGAACCCTAACCCTAACCCTTCCCCGAAGCCTGACCCTCAGCCGTCCCCTAATCCTAACCCGTACGCTGACACTAACCCGCGCCCTCACACGTACGCTCCCCCTAGAGCGTTGTCGTACCCTCACCTGGACCCTGAACCGTCCCCGTCCCCTAACCCTAACCCTAGCCCGAACCCTAACCCTAACCCTTCCCCGAAGCCTGACCCTCAGCCGTCCCCTAATCCTAACCCGTACGCTGACACTAACCCGCGCCCTCACACGTACGCTCCCCCTAGAGCGTTGTCGTACCCTCACCTGGACCCTGAACCGTCCCCGTCCCCTAACCCTAACCCTAGCCCCAACCCTAACCCTAACCCTTCCCCGAAGCCTGACCCTCAGCCGTCCCCAAATCCTAACCCGTACGCTGACACTAACCCGCGCCCTCACACGTACGCTCCCCCTAGAGCGTTGTCGTACCCTCACCTGGACCCTGAACCGTCCCCATCCCCTAACCCTAACCCTAGCCCGAACCCTAACCCTAACCCTTCCCCGAAGCCTGACCCTCAGCCGTCCCCTAATCCTAACCCGTACGCTGACACTAACCCGCGCCTTCACACGTACGCTCCCCCTAGAGCGTTGTCGTACCCTCACCTGGACCCTAAACCGTCCCCGTCCCCTAACCCTAACCCTAGCCCGAACCCTAACCCTAACCCTTCCCCGAAGCCTGACCCTCAGCCGTCCCCTAATCCTAACCCGTACGCTGACACTAACCCGCGCCCTCACACGTACGCTCCCCCTAGAGCGTTGTCGTACCCTCACCTGGACCCTAAACCGTCCCCGTCCCCTAACCCTAACCCTAGCCCGAACCCTAACCCTAACCCTTCCCCGAAACCTGACCCTCAGCCGTCCCCTAATCCTAACCCGTACGCTGACACTAACCCGCGCCCTCACACGTACGCTCCCCCTAGAGCGTTGTCGTACCCTCACCTGGACCCTAAACCGTCCCCGTCCCCTAACCCTAACCCTAGCCCGAACCCTAACCCTAACCCTTCCCCGAAGCCTGACCCTCAGCCGTCCCCTAATCCTAACCTGTACGCTGACACTAACCCGCGCCCTCACACGTACGCTGCCCCTAGAGCGTTGTCGTACCCTCACCTGGACCCTGAACCGTCCCCGTCCCCTAACCCTAACCCTAGCCCCAACCCTAACCCTAACCCTTCCCCGAAGCCTGACCCTCAGCCGTCCCCTAATCCTAACCCGTACGCTGACACTAATCCGCGCCCTCACACGTACGGTCCCCCTAGAGCGTTGTCGTACCCTCACCTGGACCCTAAACCGTCCCCATCCCCTAACCCTAACCCTAGCCCGAACCCTAACCCTAACCCTTCCCCGAAGCCTGACCCTCAGCCGTCCCCTAATCCTAACCCGTACGCTGACACTAACCCGCGCCCTCACACGTACGCTCCCCCTAGAGCGTTGTCGTACCCTCACCTGGACCCTGAACCGTCCCCGTCCCCTAACCCTAACCCTAGCCCGAACCCTAACCCTAACCCTTCCCCGAAGCCTGACCCTCAGCCATCCCCTAATCCTAACCCGTACGCTGACACTAACCCGCGCCCTAACACGTACGCTCCCCCTAGAGCGTTGTCGTACCCTCACCTGGACCCTAAACCGTCCCCGTCCCCTAACCCTAACCCTAGCACGAACCCTAACCCTAACCCTTCCCCGAAGCCTGACCCTCAGCCGTCCCCTAATCCTAACCCGTACGCTGACACTAACCCGCGCCCTCACATGTATGCTCCCCCTAGAGCGTTGTCGTACCCTCACCTGGACCCTAAACCGTCCCCGTCCCCTAACCCTAACCCTAGCCCGAACCCTAACCCTAACCCTTCCCCGAAGCCTGACCCTCAGCCATCCCCTAATCCTAACCCGTACGCTGACACTAACCCGCGCCCTAACACGTACGCTCCCCCTAGAGCGTTGTCGTACCCTCACCTGGACCCTAAACCGTCCCCGTCCCCTAACCCTAACCCTAGCACGAACCCTAACCCTAACCCTTCCCCGAAGCCTGACCCTCAGCCGTCCCCTAATCCTAACCCGTACGCTGACACTAACCCGCGCCCTCACATGTATGCTCCCCCTAGAGCGTTGTCGTACCCTCACCTGGACCCTAAACCGTCCCCGTCCCCTAACCCTAACCCTAGCCCGCACCCTAACCCTAACACTTCCCCGAAGCCTGACCCTCAGCCGTCCCCTAATCCTAACCCGTACGCTGACACTAAACCGCGCTCTCACACGTACGCTCCCCCTAGAGCGTTGTCGTACCCTCACCTGGACCCTAAACCGTCCCCGTCCCCTAACCCTAACCCTAGCCCGAACCCTAACCCTAACCCTTCCCCGAAGCCTGACCCTCAGCCGTCCCCTAATACTAACCCGTACGCTGACACTAACCCGCGCCCTCACACGTACGCTCCCCCTAGAGCGTTGTCGTACCCTCACCTGGACCCTAAACCGTCCCCGTCCCCTAACCCTAACCCTAGCCCGAACCCTAACCCTAACCCTTCCCCGAAGCCTGACCCTCAGCCGTCCCCTAATCCTAACCCGTACGCTGACACTAACCCGCGCCCTCACACGTACGCTCCCCCTAGAGCGTTGTCGTACCCTCACCTGGACCCTGAACCATCCCCGTCCCCTAACCCTAACCCTAGCCCGAACCCTAGCCCTAACCCTTCCCCGAAGCCTGACCCTCAGCCGTCCCCTAATCCTAACCCCTACGCTGACACTAACCTGCGCCCTCACACGTACGCTCCACCTAGAGCGTTGTCGTACCCTCACCTGGACCCTAAACCGTCCCCGTCCCCTAACCCTAACCCTAGCCCGAACCCTAACCCTAACCCTTCCCCGAAGCCTGACCCTCAGCCGTCCCCTAATCCTAACCCGTACGCTGACACTAACCCGCGCCCTCACACGTACGCTCCCCCTAGAGCGTTGTCATTCCCTCACCTGTACCCTAAACCGTCCCCGTCCCCTAACCCTAGACCGAACCCTAACCCTAACCCTTCCCCGAAGCCTGACCCTCAGCCGTCCCCTAATCCTAACCCGTACGCTGACACTAACCCGCGCCCTCACACGTACGCTCCCCCTAGAGCGTTGTCGTACCCTCACCTGGACCCTAAACCGTCCCCGTCCCCTAACCCTAACCCTAGCCCGAACCCTAAACCTAACCCTTCCCCGAAGCCTGACCCTCAGCCGTCCCCTAATCCTAACCCGTACGCTGACACTAACCCGCGCCCTCACACGTACGCTCCCCCTAGAGCGTTGTCGTACCCTCACCTGGACCCTAAACCGTCCCCGTCCCCTAACCCTAACCCTAGCCCGAACCCTAACCCTAACCCTTCCCCGAAGCCTGACCCTCAGCCGTCCCCTAATCCTAACCCGTACGCTGACACTAACCCGCGCCCTCACACGTACGCTCCCCCTAGAGCGTTGTCGTACCCTCACCTGGACCCTAAACCGTCCCCGTCCCCTAACCCTAACCCTAGCCCGAACCCTAAACCTAACCCTTCCCCGAAGCCTGACCCTCAGCCGTCCCCTAATCCTAACCCGTACGCTGACACTAACCCGCGCCCTCACACGTACGCTCCCCCTAGAGCGTTGTCGTACCCTCACCTGGACCCTAAACCGTCCCCGTCCCCTAACCCTAACCCTAGCCCGAACCCTAACCCTAACCCTTCCCCGAAGCCTGACCCTCAGCCGTCCCCTAATCCTAACCCGTACGCTGACACTAACCCGCGCCCTCACACGTACGCTCCCCCTAGAGCGTTGTCGTACCCTCACCTGGACCCTAAACCGTCCCCATCCCCTAACCCTAACCCTAGCCCGAACCCTAACCCTAACCCTTCCCCGAAGCCTGACCCTCAGCCGTCCCCTAATCCTAACCCGTACGCTGACACTAACCCGCGCCCTCACATGTACGCTCCCCCTAGAGCGTTGTCGTACCCTCACCTGGACCCTAAACCGTCCCCGTCCCCTAACCCTAACCCTAGCCCGAACCCTAACCCTAACACTTCCCCGAAGCCTGACCCTCAGCCGTCCCCTAACCCTAACCCGTACGCTGACACTAACCCGCGCCCTCACACGTACGCTCCCCCTAGAGCGTTGTCGTACCCTCACCTGGACCCTGAACCGTCCCCGTCCCCTAACCCTAACCCTAGCCCCAACCCTAACCCTAACCCTTCCCCGAAGCCTGACCCTCAGCCGTCCCCAAATCCTAACCCGTACGCTGACACTAACCCGCGCCCTCACACGTACGCTCCCCCTAGAGCGTTGTCGTACCCTCACCTGGACCCTAAACCGTCCCCATCCCCTAACCCTAACCCTAGCCCGAACCCTAACCCTAACCCTTCCCCGAAGCCTGACCCTCAGCCGTCCCCTAATCCTAACCCGTACGCTGACACTAACCCGCGCCCTCACACGTACGCTCCCCCTAGAGCGTTGTCGTACCCTCACCTGGACCCTAAACCGTCCCCGTCCCCTAACCCTAACCCTAGCCCGAACCCTAACCCTAACACTTCCCCGAAGCCTGACCCTCAGCCGTCCCCTAATCCTAACCCGTACGCTGACACTAACCCGCGCCCTCACACGTACGCTCCCCCTAGAGCGTTGTCGTACCCTCACCTGGACCCTAAACCGTCCCCGTCCCCTAACCCTAACCCTAGCCCGAACCCTAACCCTAACCCTTCCCCGAAGCCTGACCCTCAGCCGTCCCCTAATCCTAACCCGTAGGCTGACACTAACCCGCGCCCTCACACGTACGCTCCCCCTAGAGCGTTGTCGTACCCTCACCTGGACCCTGAACCGTCCCCGTCCCCTAACCCTAACCCTAGCCCGAACCCTAACCCTAACCCTTCCCCGAAGCCTGACCCTCAGCTGTCCCCTAATCCTAACCCGTACGCTGACACTAACCCGCGCCCTCACACGTACGCTCCCCCTAGAGCGTTGTCGTACACTCACCTGGACCCTGAACCGTCCCCGTCCCCTAACCCTAACCCTAGCCCGAACCCTAGCCCTAACCCTTCCCCGAAGCCTGACCCTCAGCCGTCCCCTAATCCTAACCCGTACGCTGACACTAACCTGCGCCCTCACACGTACGCTCCACCTAGAGCGTTGTCGTACCCTCACCTGGACCCTAAACCGTCCCCGTCCCCTAACCCTAACCCTAGCCCGAACCCTAACCCTAACCCTTCCCCGAAGCCTGACCCTCAGCCGTCCCCTAATCCTAACCCGTACGCTGACACTAACCCGCGCCCTCACACGTACGCTCCCCCTAGAGCGTTGTCATTCCCTCACCTGTACCCTAAACCGTCCCCGTCCCCTAACCCTAGACCGAACCCTAACCCTAACCCTTCCCCGAAGCCTGACCCTCAGCCGTCCCCTAATCCTAACCCGTACGCTGACACTAACCCGCGCCCTCACACGTACGCTCCCCCTAGAGCGTTGTCGTACCCTCACCTGGACCCTAAACCGTCCCCGTCCCCTAACCCTAACCCTAGCCCGAACCCTAAACCTAACCCTTCCCCGAAGCCTGACCCTCAGCCGTCCCCTAATCCTAACCCGTACGCTGACACTAACCCGCGCCCTCACACGTACGCTCCCCCTAGAGCGTTGTCGTACCCTCACCTGGACCCTAAACCGTCCCCGTCCCCTAACCCTAACCCTAGCCCGAACCCTAACCCTAACCCTTCCCCGAAGCCTGACCCTCAGCCGTCCCCTAATCCTAACCCGTACGCTGACACTAACCCGCGCCCTCACACGTACGCTCCCCCTAGAGCGTTGTCGTACCCTCACCTGGACCCTAAACCGTCCCCGTCCCCTAACCCTAACCCTAGCCCGAACCCTAAACCTAACCCTTCCCCGAAGCCTGACCCTCAGCCGTCCCCTAATCCTAACCCGTACGCTGACACTAACCCGCGCCCTCACACGTACGCTCCCCCTAGAGCGTTGTCGTACCCTCACCTGGACCCTAAACCGTCCCCGTCCCCTAACCCTAACCCTAGCCCGAACCCTAACCCTAACCCTTCCCCGAAGCCTGACCCTCAGCCGTCCCCTAATCCTAACCCGTACGCTGACACTAACCCGCGCCCTCACATGTACGCTCCCCCTAGAGCGTTGTCGTACCCTCACCTGGACCCTAAACCGTCCCCGTCCCCTAACCCTAACCCTAGCCCGAACCCTAACCCTAACACTTCCCCGAAGCCTGACCCTCAGCCGTCCCCTAACCCTAACCCGTACGCTGACACTAACCCGCGCCCTCACACGTACGCTCCCCCTAGAGCGTTGTCGTACCCTCACCTGGACCCTGAACCGTCCCCATCCCCTAACCCTAACCCTAGCCCGAACCCTAACCCTAACACTTCCCCGAAGCCTGACCCTCAGCCGTCCCCTAACCCTAACCCGTACGCTGACACTAACCCGCGCCCTCACACGTACGCTCCCCCTAGAGCGTTGTCGTACCCTCACCTGGACCCTGAACCGTCCCCATCCCCTAACCCTAACCCTAGCCCGAACCCTAACCCTAACCCTTCCCCGAAGCCTGACCCTCAGCCGTCCCCTAATCCTAACCCGTACGCTGACACTAACCCGCGCCCTCACATGTACGCTCCCCCTAGAGCGTTGTCGTACCCTCACCTGGACCCTAAACCGTCCCCGTCCCCTAACCCTAACCCTAGCCCGAACCCTAACCCTAACACTTCCCCGAAGCCTGACCCTCAGCCGTCCCCTAACCCTAACCCGTACGCTGACACTAACCCGCGCCCTCACACGTACGCTCCCCCTAGAGCGTTGTCGTACCCTCACCTGGACCCTGAACCGTCCCCGTCCCCTAACCCTAACCCTAGCCCCAACCCTAACCCTAACCCTTCCCCGAAGCCTGACCCTCAGCCGTCCCCAAATCCTAACCCGTACGCTGACACTAACCCGCGCCCTCACACGTACGCTCCCCCTAGAGCGTTGTCGTACCCTCACCTGGACCCTGAACCGTCCCCATCCCCTAATCCTAACCCTAGCCCGAACCCTAACCCTAACCCTTCCCCGAAGCCTGACCCTCAGCCGTCCCCTAATCCTAACCCGTACGCTGACACTAACCCGCGCCCTCACACGTACGCTCCCCCTAGAGCGTTGTCGTACCCTCACCTGGACCCTAAACCGTCCCCGTCCCCTAACCCTAACCCTAGCCCGAACCCTAACCCTAACACTTCCCCGAAGCCTGACCCTCAGCCGTCCCCTAATCCTAACCCGTACGCTGACACTAACCCGCGCCCTCACACGTACGCTCCCCCTAGAGCGTTGTCGTACCCTCACCTGGACCCTAAACCGTCCCCGTCCCCTAACCCTAACCCTAGCCCGAACCCTAACCCTAACCCTTCCCCGAAGCCTGACCCTCAGCCGTCCCCTAATCCTAACCCGTAGGCTGACACTAACCCGCGCCCTCACACGTACGCTCCCCCTAGAGCGTTGTCGTACCCTCACCTGGACCCTGAACCGTCCCCGTCCCCTAACCCTAACCCTAGCCCGAACCCTAACCCTAACCCTTCCCCGAAGCCTGACCCTCAGCCGTCCCCTAATCCTAACCCGTACGCTGACACTAACCCGCGCCCTCACACGTACGCTCCCCCTAGAGCGTTGTCGTGCACTCACCTGGACCCTGAACCGTCCCCGTCCCCTAACCCTAACCCTAGCCCGAACCCTAGCCCTAACCCTTCCCCGAAGCCTGACCCTCAGCCGTCCCCTAATCCTAACCCGTACGCTGACACTAACCTGCGCCCTCACACGTACGCTCCACCTAGAGCGTTGTCGTACCCTCACCTGGACCCTAAACCGTCCCCGTCCCCTAACCCTAACCCTAGCCCGAACCCTAACCCTAACCCTTCCCCGAAGCCTGACCCTCAGCCGTCCCCTAATCCTAACCCGTACGCTGACACTAACCCGCGCCCTCACACGTACGCTCCCCCTAGAGCGTTGTCATTCCCTCACCTGTACCCTAAACCGTCCCCGTCCCCTAACCCTAGACCGAACCCTAACCCTAACCCTTCCCCGAAGCCTGACCCTCAGCCGTCCCCTAATCCTAACCCGTACGCTGACACTAACCCGCGCCCTCACACGTACGCTCCCCCTAGAGCGTTGTCGTACCCTCACCTGGACCCTAAACCGTCCCCGTCCCCTAACCCTAACCCTAGCCCGAACCCTAAACCTAACCCTTCCCCGAAGCCTGACCCTCAGCCGTCCCCTAATCCTAACCCGTACGCTGACACTAACCCGCGCCCTCACACGTACGCTCCCCCTAGAGCGTTGTCGTACCCTCACCTGGACCCTAAACCGTCCCCGTCCCCTAACCCTAACCCTAGCCCGAACCCTAACCCTAACCCTTCCCCGAAGCCTGACCCTCAGCCGTCCCCTAATCCTAACCCGTACGCTGACACTAACCCGCGCCCTCACACGTACGCTCCCCCTAGAGCGTTGTCATACCCTCACCTGGACCCTAAACCGTCCCCGTCCCCTAACCCTAACCCTAGCCCGAACCCTAAACCTAACCCTTCCCCGAAGCCTGACCCTCAGCCGTCCCCTAATCCTAACCCGTACGCTGACACTAACCCGCGCCCTCACACGTACGCTCCCCCTAGAGCGTTGTCGTACCCTCACCTGGACCCTAAACCGTCCCCGTCCCCTAACCCTAACCCTAGCCCGAACCCTAACCCTAACCCTTCCCCGAAGCCTGACCCTCAGCCGTCCCCTAATCCTAACCCGTACGCTGACACTAACCCGCGCCCTCACACGTACGCTCCCCCTAGAGCGTTGTCGTACCCTCACCTGGACCCTAAACCGTCCCCATCCCCTAACCCTAACCCTAGCCCGAACCCTAACCCTAACCCTTCCCCGAAGCCTGACCCTCAGCCGTCCCCTAATCCTAACCCGTACGCTGACACTAACCCGCGCCCTCACATGTACGCTCCCCCTAGAGCGTTGTCGTACCCTCACCTGGACCCTAAACCGTCCCCGTCCCCTAACCCTAACCCTAGCCCGAACCCTAACCCTAACACTTCCCCGAAGCCTGACCCTCAGCCGTCCCCTAACCCTAACCCGTACGCTGACACTAACCCGCGCCCTCACACGTACGCTCCCCCTAGAGCGTTGTCGTACCCTCACCTGGACCCTGAACCGTCCCCGTCCCCTAACCCTAACCCTAGCCCCAACCCTAACCCTAACCCTTCCCCGAAGCCTGACCCTCAGCCGTCCCCAAATCCTAACCCGTACGCTGACACTAACCCGCGCCCTCACACGTACGCTCCCCCTAGAGCGTTGTCGTACCCTCACCTGGACCCTGAACCGTCCCCATCCCCTAACCCTAACCCTAGCCCGAACCCTAACCCTAACCCTTCCCCGAAGCCTGACCCTCAGCCGTCCCCTAATCCTAACCCGTACGCTGACACTAACCCGCGCCCTCACACGTACGCTCCCCCTAGAGCGTTGTCGTACCCTCACCTGGACCCTAAACCGTCCCCGTCCCCTAACCCTAACCCTAGCCCGAACCCTAACCCTAACACTTCCCCGAAGCCTGACCCTCAGTCGTCCCCTAATCCTAACCCGTACGCTGACACTAACCCGCGCCCTCACACGTACGCTCCCCCTAGAGCGTTGTCGTACCCTCACCTGGACCCTAAACCGTCCCCGTCCCCTAACCCTAACCCTAGCCCGAACCCTAACCCTAACCCTTCCCCGAAGCCTGACCCTCAGCCGTCCCCTAATCCTAACCCGTAGGCTGACACTAACCCGCGCCCTCACACGTACGCTCCCCCTAGAGCGTTGTCGTACCCTCACCTGGACCCTGAACCGTCCCCGTCCCCTAACCCTAACCCTAGCCCGAACCCTAACCCTAACCCTTCCCCGAAGCCTGACCCTCAGCCATCCCCTAATCCTAACCCGTACGCTGACACTAACCCGCGCCCTCACACGTACGCTCCCCCTAGAGCGTTGTCGTACACTCACCTGGACCCTGAACCGTCCCCGTCCCCTAACCCTAACCCTAGCCCGAACCCTAGCCCTAACCCTTCCCCGAAGCCTGACCCTCAGCCGTCCCCTAATCCTAACCCGTACGCTGACACTAACCTGCGCCCTCACACGTACGCTCCACCTAGAGCGTTGTCGTACCCTCACCTGGACCCTAAACCGTCCCCGTCCCCTAACCCTAACCCTAGCCCGAACCCTAACCCTAACCCTTCCCCGAAGCCTGACCCTCAGCCGTCCCCTAATCCTAACCCGTACGCTGACACTAACCCGCGCCCTCACACGTACGCTCCCCCTAGAGCGTTGTCATTCCCTCACCTGTACCCTAAACCGTCCCCGTCCCCTAACCCTAGACCGAACCCTAACCCTAACCCTTCCCCGAAGCCTGACCCTCAGCCGTCCCCTAATCCTAACCCGTACGCTGACACTAACCCGCGCCCTCACACGTACGCTCCCCCTAGAGCGTTGTCGTACCCTCACCTGGACCCTAAACCGTCCCCGTCCCCTAACCCTAACCCTAGCCCGAACCCTAAACCTAACCCTTCCCCGAAGCCTGACCCTCAGCCGTCCCCTAATCCTAACCCGTACGCTGACACTAACCCGCGCCCTCACACGTACGCTCCCCCTAGAGCGTTGTCGTACCCTCACCTGGACCCTAAACCGTCCCCGTCCCCTAACCCTAACCCTAGCCCGAACCCTAACCCTAACCCTTCCCCGAAGCCTGACCCTCAGCCGTCCCCTAATCCTAACCCGTACGCTGACACTAACCCGCGCCCTCACACGTACGCTCCCCCTAGAGCGTTGTCGTACCCTCACCTGGACCCTAAACCGTCCCCGTCCCCTAACCCTAACCCTAGCCCGAACCCTAAACCTAACCCTTCCCCGAAGCCTGACCCTCAGCCGTCCCCTAATCCTAACCCGTACGCTGACACTAACCCGCGCCCTCACACGTACGCTCCCCCTAGAGCGTTGTCGTACCCTCACCTGGACCCTAAACCGTCCCCGTCCCCTAACCCTAACCCTAGCCCGAACCCTAACCCTAACCCTTCCCCGAAGCCTGACCCTCAGCCGTCCCCTAATCCTAACCCGTACGCTGACACTAACCCGCGCCCTCACACGTACGCTCCCCCTAGAGCGTTGTCGTACCCTCACCTGGACCCTAAACCGTCCCCATCCCCTAACCCTAACCCTAGCCCGAACCCTAACCCTAACCCTTCCCCGAAGCCTGACCCTCAGCCGTCCCCTAATCCTAACCCGTACGCTGACACTAACCCGCGCCCTCACATGTACGCTCCCCCTAGAGCGTTGTCGTACCCTCACCTGGACCCTAAACCGTCCCCGTCCCCTAACCCTAACCCTAGCCCGAACCCTAACCCTAACACTTCCCCGAAGCCTGACCCTCAGCCGTCCCCTAACCCTAACCCGTACGCTGACACTAACCCGCGCCCTCACACGTACGCTCCCCCTAGAGCGTTGTCGTACCCTCACCTGGACCCTGAACCGTCCCCGTCCCCTAACCCTAACCCTAGCCCCAACCCTAACCCTAACCCTTCCCCGAAGCCTGACCCTCAGCCGTCCCCAAATCCTAACCCGTACGCTGACACTAACCCGCGCCCTCACACGTACGCTCCCCCTAGAGCGTTGTCGTACCCTCACCTGGACCCTGAACCGTCCCCATCCCCTAACCCTAACCCTAGCCCGAACCCTAACCCTAACCCTTCCCCGAAGCCTGACCCTCAGCCGTCCCCTAATCCTAACCCGTACGCTGACACTAACCCGCGCCCTCACACGTACGCTCCCCCTAGAGCGTTGTCGTACCCTCACCTGGACCCTAAACCGTCCCCGTCCCCTAACCCTAACCCTAGCCCGAACCCTAACCCTAACACTTCCCCGAAGCCTGACCCTCAGCCGTCCCCTAATCCTAACCCGTACGCTGACACTAACCCGCGCCCTCACACGTACGCTCCCCCTAGAGCGTTGTCGTACCCTCACCTGGACCCTAAACCGTCCCCGTCCCCTAACCCTAACCCTAGCCCGAACCCTAACCCTAACCCTTCCCCGAAGCCTGACCCTCAGCCGTCCCCTAATCCTAACCCGTACGCTGACACTAACCCGCGCCCTCACACGTACGCTCCCCCTAGAGCGTTGTCGTACCCTCACCTGGACCCTAAACCGTCCCCGTCCCCTAACCCTAACCCTAGCCCGAACCCTAACCCTAACCCTTCCCCGAAACCTGACCCTCAGCCGTCCCCTAATCCTAACCCGTACGCTGACACTAACCCGCGCCCTCACACGTACGCTCCCCCTAGAGCGTTGTCGTACCCTCACCTGGACCCTAAACCGTCCCCGTCCCCTAACCCCAACCCTAGCCCGAACCCTAACCCTAACCCTTCCCCGAAGCCTGACCCTCAGCCGTCCCCTAATCCTAACCCGTACGCTGACACTAACCCGCGCCCTCACACGTACGCTCCCCCTAGAGCGTTGTCGTACCCTCACCTGGACCCTGAACCGTCCCCGTCCCCTAACCCTAACCCTAGCCCGAACCCTAACCCTAACCCTTCCCCGAAGCCTGACCCTCAGCCGTCCCCTAATCCTAACCCGTACGCTGACACTAACCCACGCCCTCACACGTACGCTCCCCCTAGAGCGTTGTCGTACCCTCACCTGGACCCTAAACCGTCCCCATCCCCTAACCCTAACCCTAGCCCGAACCCTAACCCTAACCCTTCCCCGAAGCCTGACCCTCAGCCGTCCCCTAATCCTAACCCGTACGCTGACACTAACCCGCGCCCTCACACGTACGCTCCCCCTAGAGCGTTGTCGTACCCTCACCTGGACCCTAAACCGTCCCCGTCCCCTAACCCTAACCCTAGCCCGAACCCTAACCCTAACCCTTCCCCGAAGCCTGACCCTCAGCCGTCCCCTAATCCTAACTCGTACGCTGACACTAACCCGCGCCCTCACACGTACGCTCCCCCTAGAGCATTGTCGTACCCTCACCTGGACCCTGAACCGTCCCCGTCCCCTAACCCTAACCCTAGCCCGAACCCTAACCCTAACCCTTCTCCGAAGCCTGACCCTCAGCCGTCCCCTAATCCTAACCCGTACGCTGACACTAACCCGCGCCCTCACACGTACGCTCCCCCTAGAGCGTTGTCGTACACTCACCTGGACCCTGAACCGTCCCCGTCCCCTAACCCTAACCCTAGCCCGAACCCTAGCCCTAACCCTTCCCCGAAGCCTGACCCTCAGCCGTCCCCTAATCCTAACCCGTACGCTGACACTAACCTGCGCCCTCACACGTACGCTCCACCTAGAGCGTTGTCGTACCCTCACCTGGACCCTAAACCGTCCCCGTCCCCTAACCCTAACCCTAGCCCGAACCCTAACCCTAACACTTCCCCGAAGCCTGACCCTCAGCCGTCCCCTAATCCTAACCCGTACGCTGACACTAACCCGCGCCCTCACACGTACGCTCCCCCTAGAGCGTTGTCATTCCCTCACCTGTACCCTAAACCGTCCCCGTCCCCTAACCCTAGACCGAACCCTAACCCTAACCCTTCCCCGAAGCCTGACCCTCAGCCGTCCCCTAATCCTAACCCGTACGCTGACACTAACCCGCGCCCTCACACGTACGCTCCCCCTAGAGCGTTGTCGTACCCTCACCTGGACCCTAAACCGTCCCCGTCCCCTAACCCTAACCCTAGCCCGAACCCTAAACCTAACCCTTCCCCGAAGCCTGACCCTCAGCCGTCCCCTAATCCTAACCCGTACGCTGACACTAACCCGCGCCCTCACACGTACGCTCCCCCTAGAGCGTTGTCGTACCCTCACCTGGACCCTAAACCGTCCCCGTCCCCTAACCCTAACCCTAGCCCGAACCCTAACCCTAACCCTTCCCCGAAGCCTGACCCTCAGCCGTCCCCTAATCCTAACCCGTACGCTGACACTAACCCGCGCCCTCACACGTACGCTCCCCCTAGAGCGTTGTCGTACCCTCACCTGGACCCTAAACCGTCCCCGTCCCCTAACCCTAACCCTACCCCGAACCCTAAACCTAACCCTTCCCCGAAGCCTGACCCTCAGCCGTCCCCTAATCCTAACCCGTATGCTGACACTAACCCGCGCCCTCACACGTACGCTCCCCCTAGAGCGTTGTCGTACCCTCACCTGGACCCTAAACCGTCCCCGTCCCCTAACCCTAACCCTAGCCCGAACCCTAACCCTAACCCTTCCCCGAAGCCTGACCCTCAGCCGTCCCCTAATCCTAACCCGTACGCTGACACTAACCCGCGCCCTCACACGTACGCTCCCCCTAGAGCGTTGTCGTACCCTCACCTGGACCCTAAACCGTCCCCATCCCCTAACCCTAACCCTAGCCCGAACCCTAACCCTAACCCTTCCCCGAAGCCTGACCCTCAGCCGTCCCCTAATCCTAACCCGTACGCTGACACTAACCCGCGCCCTCACATGTACGCTCCCCCTAGAGCGTTGTCGTACCCTCACCTGGACCCTAAACCGTCCCCGTCCCCTAACCCTAACCCTAGCCCGAACCCTAACCCTAACACTTCCCCGAAGCCTGACCCTCAGCCGTCCCCTAACCCTAACCCGTACGCTGACACTAACCCGCGCCCTCACACGTAAGCTCCCCCTAGAGCGTTGTCGTACCCTCACCTGGACCCTAAACCGTCCCCGTCCCCTAACCCTAACCCTAGCCCGAACCCTAACCCTAACCCTTCCCCGAAGCCTGACCCTCAGCCGTCCCCTAATCCTAACCCGTACGCTTACACTAACCCGCGCCCTCACACGTACACTCCCCCTAGAGGGTTGTCGTGCCCTCACCTGGACCCTAAACCGTCCCCGTCCCCTAACCCTAACCCTAGCCCGAACCCTAACCCTAACCCTTCCCCGAAGCCTGACCCTCAGCCGTCCCCTAATCCTAACCCGTACGCTGACACTAACCCGCGCCCTCACACGTACGCTCCCCCTAGAGCGTTGTCGTACCCTCACCTGTACCCTAAACCGTCCCCGTCCCCTAACCCTAACCCTAGCCCGAACCCTAACCCTAACCCTTCCCCGAAGCCTGACCCTCAGCCGTCCCCTAATCCTAACCCGTACGCTGACACTAACCCGCGCCCTCACACGTACGCTCCCCCTAGAGCGTTGTCGTACCCTCACCTGGACCCTAAACCGTCCCCGTCCCCTAACCCTAACCCTAGCCCGAACCCTAACCCTAACCCTTCCCCGAAACCTGACCCTCAGCCGTCCCCTAATCCTAACCCGTACGCTGACACTAACCCGCGCCCTCACACGTACGCTCCCCCTAGAGCGTTGTCGTACCCTCACCTGGACCCTAAACCGTCCCCGTTCCCTAACCCTAACCCTAGCCCGAACCCTAACCCTAACCCTTCCCCGAAGCCTGACCCTCAGCCGTCCCCTAATCCTAACCCGTACGCTGACACTAACCCGCGCCCTCACACGTACGCTCCCCCTAGAGCGTTGTCGTACCCTCACCTGGACCCTGAACCGTCCCCGTCCCCTAACCCTAACCCTAGCCCCAACCCTAACCCTAACCCTTCCCCGAAGCCTGACCCTCAGCCGTCCCCTAATCCTAACCCGTACGCTGACACTAACCCGCGCCCTCACACGTACGCTCCCCCTAGAGCGTTGTCGTACCCTCACCTGGACCCTAAAGCGTCCCCATCCCCTAACCCTAACCCTAGCCCGAACCGTAACCCTAACCCTTCCCCGAAGCCTGACCCTCAGCCGTCCCCTAATCCTAACCCGTACGCTGACACTAACCCGCGCCCTCACACGTACGCTCCCCCTAGAGCGTTGTCGTACCCTCACCTGGACCCTAAACCGTCCCCGTCCCCTAACCCTAACCCTAGCCCGAACCCTAATCCTAACACTTCCCCGAAGCCTGACCCTCAGCCGTCCCCTAATCCTAACCCGTACGCTGACACTAACCCGCGCCCTCACACGTACGCTCCCCCTAGAGCGTTGTCGTACCCTCACCTGGACCCTGAACCGTCCCCGTCCCCTAACCCTAACCCTAGCCCGAACCCTAACCCTAACCTTTCCCCAAAGCCTGACCCTCAGCCGTCCCCTAATCCTAACCCGTACGCTGACACTAACCCACGCCCTCACACGTACGCTCCCCCTAGAGCGTTGTCGTACCCTCACCTGGACCCTGAACCGTCCCCGTCCCCTAACCCTAACCCTAGCCCGAACCCTAGCCCTAACCCTTCCCCGAAGCCTGACCCTCAGCCGTCCCTTAATCCTAACCCGTACGCTGACACTAACCTGCGCCCTCACACGTACGCTCCAACTAGAGCGTTGTCGTACCCTCACCTGGACCCTAAACCGTCCCCGTCCCCTAACCCTAACCCTAGCCCGAACCCTAACCCTAACCCTTCCCCGAAGCCTGACCCTCAGCCGTCCCCTAATCCTAACTCGTACGCTGACACTAACCCGCGCCCTCACACGTACGCTCCCCCTAGAGCGTTGTCATACCCTCACCTGTACCCTAAACCGTCCCCGTCCCCTAACCCTAGACCGAACCCTAACCCTAACCCTTCCACGAAGCCTGACCCTCAGCCGTCCCCTAATCCTAACCCGTACGCTGACACTAACCCGCGCCCTCACACGTACGCTCCCCCTAGAGCGTTGTCGTACCCTCACCTGGACCCTAAACCGTCCCCGTCCCCTAACCCTAACCCTAGCCCGAACCCTAAACCTAACCCTTCCCCGAAGCCTGACCCTCAGCCGTCCCCTAATCCTAACCCGTACGCTGACACTAACCCGCGCCCTCACACGTACGCTCCCCCTAGAGCGTTGTCGTACCCTCACCTGGACCCTAAACTGTCCCCGTCCCCTAACCCTAACCCTAGCCCGAACCCTAACCCTAACCCTTCCCCGAAGCCTGACCCTCAGCCGTCCCCTAATCCTAACCCGTACGCTGACACTAACCCGCGCCCTCACACGTACGCTCCCCCTAGAGCGTTGTCGTACCCTCACCTGGACCCTAAACCGTCCCCGTCCCCTAACCCTAACCCTAGCCCGAACCCTAACCCTAACCCTTCCCCGAAGCCTGACCCTCAGCCGTCCCCTAATCCTAACCCGTACGCTGACACTATCCCGCGCCCTCACACGTACGCTCCCCCTAGAGCGTTGTCGTACCCTCACCTGGACCCTAAACCGTCCCCGTCCCCTAACCCTAACCCTAGCCCGAACCCTAACCCTAACCCTTCTCCGAAGCCTGACCCTCAGCCGTCCCCTAATCCTAACCCGTACGCTGACACTATCCCGCGCCCTCACACGTACGCTCCCCCTAGAGCGTTGTCGTACCCTCACCTGGACCCTAAACCGTCCCCGTCCCCTAACCCTAACCCTAGCCCGAACCGTAACCCTAACACTTCCCCGAAGCCTGACCCTCAGCCGTCCCCTAATCCTAACCCGTACGCTGACACTAACCCGCGCCCTCACACGTACGCTCCCCCTAGAGCGTTGTCGTACCCTCACCTGGACCCTAAACCGTCCCCGTTCCCTAACCCTAACCCTAGCCCGAACCCTAACCCTAACCCTTCCCCGAAGCCTGACCCTCAGCCGTCCCCTAATCCTAACCCGTACGCTGACACTAACCCGCGCCCTCACACGTACGATCCCCCTAGAGCGTTGTCGTACCCTCACCTGGACCCTAAACCGTCCTCGTCCCCTAACACTAACCCTAGCCCGAACCCTAACCCTAACCCTTCCCCGAAGCCTGACCCTCAGCCGTCCCCTAATCCTAACCCGTACGCTGACACTAACCCGCGCCCTCACACGTACGCTCCCCCTAGAGCGTTGTCGTACCCTCACCTGGACCCTAAACCGTCCCCGTCCCCTAACCCTAACCCTAGCCCGAACCCTAACCCTAACCCTTCCCCGAAGCCTGACCCTCACCCGTCCCCTAATCCTAACACGTACGCTGACACTAACCCGCGCCCTCACACGTACGCTCCCCCTAGAGCGTTGTCGTACCCTCACCTGGACCCTAAACCGTCCCCGTCCCCTAACCCTAACCCTAGCCCGAACCCTAACCCTAACCCTTCCCCGAAGCCTGACCCTCAGCCGTCCCCTAATCCTAACCCGTACGCTGACACTAACCCGCGCCCTCACACGTACGCTCCCCCTAGAGCGTTGTCGTACCCTCACCTGGACCCTAAACCGTCCCCGTCCCCTAACCCTAACCCTAGCCCGAACCCTAACCCTAACCCTTCCCCGAAGCCTGACCCTCAGCCGTCCCCTAATCCTAACCCGTACGCTGACACTAACCCGCGCCCTCACACGTACGCTCCCCCTAGAGCGTTGTCGTACCCTCACCTGGACCCTAAACCGTCCCCGTCCCCTAACCCTAACCCTAGCCCGAACCCTAACCCTAACCCTTCCCCGAAGCCTGACCCTCAGCCGTCACCTAATCCTAACCCGTACGCTGACACTACCCCGCGCCCTCACACATACGCTCCCCCTAGAGCGTTGTCGTACCCTCACCTGGACCCTAAACCGTCCCCGTTCCCTAACCCTAACCCTAGCCCGAACCCTAACCCTAACCCTTCCCCGAAGCCTGACCCTCAGCCGTCCCCTAATCCTAACCCGTACGCTGACACTAACCCGCGCCCTCACACGTACGCTCCCCCTAGAGCGTTGTCGTACCCTCACCTGGACCCTAAACCGTCCCCGTCCCCTAACCCTAACCCTAGCCCGAACCGTAACCCTAACCCTTCCCCGAAGCCTGACCTTCAGCCGTCCCCTAATCCTAACCCGTACGCTGACACTAACCCGCGCCCTCACACGTACGCTCCCCCTAGAGCGTTGTCGTACCCTCACCTGGACCCTAAACCGTCCCCGTCCCCTAACCCTAACCCTAGCCCGAACCCTAACCCTAACCCTTCCCCGAAGCCTGACCCTCAGCCGTCCCCTAATCCTAACCCGTACGCTGACACTAACCCGCGCCCTCACACGTACGCTCCCCCTAGAGCGTTGTCGTACCCTCACCTGGACCCTAAACCGTCCCCGTCCCCTAACCCTAACCCTAGCCCGAACCCTAACCCTAACCCTTCCCCGAAGCCTGACCCTCAGCCGTCCCCTAATCCTAACCCGTACGCTGACACTAACCCGCGCCCTCACACGTACGCTCCCCCTAGAGCGTTGTCGTACCCTCACCTGGACCCTAAACCGTCCCCGTCCCCTAACCCTAACCCTAGCCCGAACCCTAACCCTAACCCTTCCCCGAAGCCTGACCCTCAGCCGTCCCCTAATCCTAACCCGTACGCTGACACTAACCCGCGCCCTCACACGTACGCTCCCCCTAGAGCGTTGTCGTACCCTCACCTGGACCCTAAACCGTCCCCGTCCCCTAACCCTAACCCTAGCCCGAACCCTAACCCTAACCCTTCCCCGAAGCCTGACCCTCACCCGTCCCCTAATCCTAACCCGTACGCTGACACTAACCCGCGCCCTCACACGTACGCTCCCCCTAGAGCGTTGTCGTACCCTCACCTGGACCCTAAACCGTCCCCGTCCCCTAACCCTAACCCTAGCCCGAACCCTAACCCTAACCCTTCCCCGAAGCCTGACCCTCAGCCGTCCCCTAATCCTAACCCGTACGCTGACACTAACCCGCGCCCTCACACGTACGCTCCCCCTAGAGCGTTGTCGTACCCTCACCTGGACCCTAAACCGTCCCCGTCCCCTAACCCTAACCCTAGCCCGAACCCTAACCCTAACCCTTCCCCGAAGCCTGACCCTCAGCCGTCCCCTAATCCTAACCCGTACGCTGACACTAACCCGCGCCCTCACACGTACGCTCCCCCTAGAGCGTTGTCGTACCCTCACCTGGACCCTAAACCGTCCCCGTCCCCTAACCCTAACCCTAGCCCGAACCCTAACCCTAACCCTTCCCCGAAGCCTGACCCTCAGCCGTCCCCTAATCCTAACCCGTACGCTGACACTACCCCGCGCCCTCACACATACGCTCCCCCTAAAGCGTTGTCGTACCCTCACCTGGACCCTAAACCGTCCCCGTTCCCTAACCCTAACCCTAGCCCGAACCCTAACCCTAACCCTTCCCCGAAGCCTGACCCTCAGCCGTCCCCTAATCCTAACCCGTACGCTGACACTAACCCGCGCCCTCACACGTACGCTCCCCCTAGAGCGTTGTCGTACCCTCACCTGGACCCTAAACCGTCCCCGTCCCCTAACCCTAACCCTAGCCCGAACCCTAACCCTAACCCTTCCCCGAAGCCTGACCCTCAGCCGTCCCCTAATCCTAACCCGTACGCTGACACTAACCCGCGCCCTCACACGTACGCTCCCCCTAGAGCATTGTCGTACCCTCACCTGGACGCTAAACCGTCCTCGTCCCCTAACACTAACCCTAGCCCGAACCCTAACCCTAACCCTTCCCCGAAGCCTGACCCTCAGCCGTCCCCTAATCCTAACCCGTACGCTGACACTAACCCGCGCCCTCACACGTACGCTCCCCCTAGAGCGTTGTCGTACCCTCACCTGGACCCTAAACCGTCCCCGTCCCCTAACCCTAACCCTAGCCCGAACCCTAACCCTAACCCTTCCCCGAAGCCTGACCCTCACCCGTCCCCTAATCCTAACCCGTACGCTGACACTAACCCGCGCCCTCACACGTACGCTCCCCCTAGAGCGTTGTCGTACCCTCACCTGGACCCTAAACCGTCCCCGTCCCCTAACCCTAACCCTAGCCCGAACCCTAACCCTAACCCTTCCCCGAAGCCTGACCCTCAGCCGTCCCCTAATCCTAACCCGTACGCTGACACTAACCCGCGCCCTCACACGTACGCTCCCCCTAGAGCGTTGTCGTACCCTCACCTGGACCCTAAACCGTCCCCGTCCCCTAACCCTAACCCTAGCCCGAACCCTAACCCTAACCCTTCCCCGAAGCCTGACCCTCAGCCGTCCCCTAATCCTAACCCGTACGCTGACACTAACCCGCGCCCTCACACGTACGCTCCCCCTAGAGCGTTGTCGTACCCTCACCTGGACCCTAAACCGTCCCCGTCCCCTAACCCTAACCCTAGCCCGAACCCTAACCCTAACCCTTCCCCGAAGCCTGACCCTCAGCCGTCCCCTAATCCTAACCCGTACGCTGACACTAACCCGCGCCCTCACACGTACGCTCCCCCTAGAGCGTTGTCGTACCCTCACCTGGACCCTAAACCGTCCCCGTCCCCTAACCCTAACCCTAGCCCGAACCCTAACCCTAACCCTTCCCCGAAGCCTGACCCTCAGCCGTCCCCTAATCCTAACCCGTACGCTGACACTAACCCGCGCCCTCACACGTACGCTCCCCCTAGAGCGTTGTCGTACCCTCACCTGGACCCTAAACCGTCCCCATCCCCTAACCCTAACCCTAGCCCGAACCCTAACCCTAACCCTTCCCCGAAGCCTGACCCTCAGCCGTCCCCTAATCCTAACCCGTACGCTGACACTAACCCGCGCCCTCACATGTACGCTCCCCCTAGAGCGTTGTCATACCCTCACCTGGACCCTAAACCGTCCCCGTCCCCTAACCCTAACCCTAGCCCGAACCCTAACCCTAACCCTTCCCCGAAGCCTGACCCTCAGCCGTCCCCTAATCCTAACCCGTACGCTTACACTAACCCACGCCCTCACACATACGCTCCCCCTAGAGCGTTGTCGTACCCTCACCTGGACCCTAAACCGTCCCCGTCCCCTAACCCTAACCCTAGCCCGAACCCTAACCCTAACCCTTCCCCGAAGCCTGACCCTCAGCCGTACCCTAATCCTAACCTGTACGCTGACACTATCCCGCGCCCTCACACGTACGCTCCCCCTAGAGCGTTGTCGTACCCTCACCTGGACCCTAAACCGTCCCCGTCCCCTAACCCTAGCCCGAACCCTAACCCTAACCCTTCCCCGAAGCCTGACCCTCAGCCGTCCCCTAATCCTAACACGTACGCTGACAGTAACCCGCGCCCTCACACGTACGCTCCCCCTAGAGCGTTGTCGTACCCTCACCTGGACCCTAAACCGTCCCCGTTCCCTAACCCTAACCCTAGCCCGAACCCTAACCCTAACCCTTCCCCGAAGCCTGACCCTCAGCCGTCCCCTAATCCTAACCCGTACGCTGACACTAACCCGCGCCCTCACACGTACGCTCCCCCTAGAGCGTTGTCGTACCCTCACCTGGACCCTAAACCGTCCTCGTCCCCTAACACTAACCCTAGCCCGAACCCTAACCCTAACCCTTCCCCGAAGCCTGACCCTCAGCCGTCCCCTAATCCTAACCCGTACGCTGACACTAACCCGCGCCCTCACACGTACGCTCCCCCTAGAGCGTTGTCGTACCCTCACCTGGACCCTAAACCGTCCCCGTCCCCTAACCCTAACCCTAGCCCGAACCCTAACCCTAACCCTTCCCCAAAGCCTGACCCTCACCCGTCCCCTAATCCTAACCCATACGCTGACACTAACCCGCGCCCTCACACGTACGCTCCCCCTAGAGCGTTGTCGTACCCTCACCTGGACCCTAAACCGTCCCCGTCCCCTAACCCTAACCCTAGCCCGAACCCTAACCCTAACCCTTCCCCGAAGCCTGACCCTCAGCCGTCCCCTAATCCTAACCCGTACGCTGACACTAACCCGCGCCCTCACACGTACGCTCCCCCTAGAGCGTTGTCGTACCCTCACCTGGACCCTAAACCGTCCCCGTCCCCTAACCCTAACCCTAGCCCGAACCCTAACCCTAACCCTTCCCCGAAGCCTGACCCTCAGCCGTCCCCTAATCCTAACCCGTACGCTGACACTAACCCGCGCCCTCACACGTACGCTCCCCCTAGAGCGTTGTCGTACCCTCACCTGGACCCTAAACCGTCCCCGTCCCCTAACCCTAACCCTAGCCCGAACCCTAACCCTAACCCTTCCCCGAAGCCTGACCCTCAGCCGTCCCCTAATCCTAACCCGTACGCTGACACTACCCCGCGCCCTCACACATACGCTCCCCCTAAAGCGTTGTCGTACCCTCACCTGGACCCTAAACCGTCCCCGTTCCCTAACCCTAACCCTAGCCCGAACCCTAACCCTAACCCTTCCCCGAAGCCTGACCCTCAGCCGTCCCCTAATCCTAACCCGTACGCTGACACTAACCCGCGCCCTCACACGTACGCTCCCCCTAGAGCGTTGTCGTACCCTCACCTGGACCCTAAACCGTCCCCATCCCCTAACCCTAACCCTAGCCCGAACCCTAACCCTAACCCTTCCCCGAAGCCTGACCCTCAGCCGTCCCCTAATCCTAACCCGTACGCTGACACTAACCCGCGCCCTCACATGTACGCTCCCCCTAGAGCATTGTCGTACCCTCACCAGGACCCTAAACCGTCCCCGTCCCCTAACCCTAACCCTAGCCCGAACCCTAACCCTAACCCTTCCCCGAAGCCTGACCCTCAGCCGTCCCCTAATCCTAACCCGTACGCTGACACTAACCCGCGCCCTCACACGTACGCTCCCCCTAGAGCGTTGTCGTACCCTCACCTGGACCCTAAACCGTCCCCGTCCCCTAACCCTAACCCTAGCCCGAACCCTAACCCTAACCCTTCCCCGAAGCCTGACCCTCAGCCGTCCCCTAATCCTAACCCGTACGCTTACACTAACCCGCGCCCTCACACGTACGCTCCCCCTAGAGCGTTGTCGTACCCTCACCTGGACCCTAAACCGTCCCCGTCCCCTAACCCTAACCCTAGCCCGAACCCTAACCCTAAACCTTCCCCGAACCCTGACCCTCAGCCGTCCCCTAATCCTAACCCGTACGCTGACACTAACCCGCGCCCTCACACATACGCTCCCCCTAGAGCGTTGTCGTACCCTCACCTGGACCCTAAACCGTCCCCGTCCCCTAACCCTAACCCTAGCCCGAACCCTAACCCTAACACTTCCCCGAAGCCTGACCCTCAGCCGTCCCCTAATCCTAACCCGTACGCTGACACTAACCCGCGCCCTCACACGTACGCTCCCCCTAGAGCGTTGTCGTACCCTCACCTGGACCCTAAACCGTCCCCGTCCCCTAACCCTAACCCTAGCCCGAACCCTAACCCTAACCCTTCCCCGAAGCCTGACCCTCAGCCGTCCCCTAATACTAACCCGTACGCTGACACTAACCCGCGCCCTCACACGTACGCTCCCCCTAGAGCGTTGTCGTACCCTCACCTGGACCCTAAACCGTCCCCGTCCCCTAACCCTAAGCCTAGCCCGAACCCTAACCCTAACCCTTCCCCGAAGCCTGACCCTCAGCCGTCCCCTAATCCTAACCCGTACACTGACACTAACCCGCGCCGTCACACGTACGCTCCCCCTAGAGCGTTGTCGTACCCTCACCTGGACCCTAAACCGTCCCCGTCCCCTAACCCTAACCCTAGCCCGAACCCTAACCCTAACACTTCCCCGAAGCCTGACCCTCAGCCGTCCCCTAATCCTAACCCGTACACTGACACTAACCCGCGCCGTCACACGTACGCTCCCCCTAGAGCGTTGTCGTACCCTCACCTGGACCCTAAACCGTCCCCGTCCCCTAACCCTAACCCTAGCCCGAACCCTAACCCTAACCCTTCCCCGAAGCCTGACCCTCAGCCGTCCCCTAATCCTAACCCGTACGCTGACACTAACCCGCGCCCTCACACATACACTCCACCTAGAGCGTTGTCGTACCCTCACCTGGACCCTAAACCGTCCCCGTCCCCTAACCCTAACCCTAGCCCGAATCCTAACCCTAAACCTTCCCCGAAGCCTGACCCTCAGCCGTCCCCTAATCCTAACCCGTACGCTGACACTAACCCGCGCCCTCACACGTAGGCTCCCCCTAGAGCGTTGTCGTACCCTCACCTGGATCCTAAACCGTCCCCGTCCCCTAACCCTAACCCTAGCCCGAACCCTAACCCTAAAACTTCCCCGAAGCCTGACCCTCAGCCGTCCCCTAATCCTAAACCGTACGCTGACACTAACCCGCACCCTCACACGTACACTCCCCCTAGAGCGTTGTCGTACCCTCACCTGGACCCTAAACCGTCCCCGTCCCCGTCCCCTAACCCTAGCCCGAACCCTAACCCTAACCCTTCCCCGAAGCCTGACCCTCAGCCGTCCCCTAATCCTAACCCGTACGCTGACACTAACCCGCGCCCTCACACGTACGCTCCCCCTAGAGCGTTGTCGTACCCTCACCTGGACCCTAAACCGTCCCCGTCCCCTAACCCTAACCCTAGCCCGAACCCTAACCCTAACCCTTCCCCGAAGCCTGACCCTCAGCCGTCCCCTAATCCTAACCCGTACGCTGACACTAACCCGCGCCCTCACACGTACGCTCCCCCTAGAGCGTTGTCGTACCCTCACCTGGACCCTAAACCGTCCCCGTCCCCTAACCCTAACCCTAGCCCGAACCCTAACCCTAACCCTTCCCCGAAGCCTGACCCTCAGCCGTCCCCTAATCCTAAACCGTACGCTGACACTAACCCGCGCCCTCACACGTACGCTCCCCCTAGAGCGTTGTCGTACCCTCACCTGGACCCTAAACCGTCCCCGTCCCCTAACCCTAACCCTAGCCCGAACCCTAACCCTAACCCTTCCCCGAAGCCTGACCCTCAGCCGTCCCCTAATCCTAACCCGTACGCTGACACTAACCCGCGCCCTCACACGTACGCTCCCCCTAGAGCGTTGTCGTACCCTCACCTGGACCCTAAACCGTCCCCGTCCCCTAACCCTAACCCTAGCCCGAACCCTAACCCTAACCCTTCCCCGAAGCCTGACCCTCAGCCGTCCCCTAATCCTAACCCGTACGCTGACACTAACCCGCGCCCTCACACGTACGCTCCCCCTAGAGCGTTGTCGTACCCTCACCTGGACCCTAAACCGTCCCCGTCCCCTAACCCTAACCCTAGCCCGAACCCTAACCCTAACCCTTCCCCGAAACCTGACCCTCAGCCGTCCCCTAATCCTAACCCGTACGCTGACACTAACACGCGCCCTCACACGTACGCTCCCCCTAGAGCGTTGTCGTACCCTCACCTGGACCCTAAACCGTCCTCGTCCCCTAACCCTAACCCTAGCCCGAACCCTAACCCTAACCCTTCCCCGAAGCCTGACCCTCAGCCGTCCCCTAATCCTAACCCGTACGCTGACACTAACCCGCGCCCTCACACGTACGCTCCCCCTAGAGCGTTGTCGTACCCTCACCTGGACCCTAAACCGTCCCCGTCCCCTAACCATAACCCTAGCCCGAACCCTAACCCTAACCCTTCCCCGAAGCCTGACCCTCAGCCGTCCCCTAATCCTAACCCGTACGCTGACACTAACCCGCGCCCTCACACGTACGCTCCCCCTAGAGCGTTGTCGTACCCTCACCTGGACCCTAAAGCGTCCCCGTCCCCTAACCCTAACCCTAGCCCGAACCCTAACCCTAACCCTTCCCCGAAGCCTGACCCTCAGCCGTCCCCTAATCCTAACCCGTACGCTGACACTAACCCGCGCCCTCACACGTACGCTCCCCCTAGAGCGTTGTCGTACCCTCACCTGGACCCTAAACCGTCCCCGTCCCCTAACCCTAACCCTAGCCCGAACCATAACCCTAACCCTTCCCCGAAGCCTGACCCTCAGCCGTCCCCTAATCCTAACCCGTACGCTGACACTAACCCGCGCCCTCACACGTACGCTCCCCCTAGAGCGTTGTTGTACCCTCACCTGGACCCTAAACCGTCCCAGTTCCCTAACCCTAACCCTAGCCCGAACCCTAACCCTAACCCTTCCCCGAAGCCTGACCCTCAGCCGTCCCCTAATCCTAACCCGTACGCTGACACTAACCCGCGCCCTCACACGTACGCTCCCCCTAGAGCGTTGTCGTACCCTCACCTGAACCCTAAACCGTCCTCGTCCCCTAACCCTAACCCTAGCCCGAACCCTAACCCTAACCCTTCCCCGAAGCCTGACACTCAGCCGTCCCCTAATCCTAACCCGTACGCTGACACTAACCCGCGCCCTCACACGTACGCTCCCCCTAGAGCGTTGTCGTACCCTCACCTGGACCCTAAACCGTCCCCGTCCCCTAACCCTAACCCTAGCCCGAACCCTAACCCTAACCCTTCCCCGAAGCCTGACCCTCAGCCGTCCCCTAATCCTAACCCGTACGCTGACACTAACCCGCGCCCTCACACGTACGCTCCCCCTAGAGCGTTGTCGTACCCTCACCTGGACCCTGAACCGTTCCCGTCCCCTAACCCTAACCCTAGCCCGAACCCTAACCCTAACCCTTCCCCGAAGCCTGACCCTCAGCCGTCCCCTAATCCTAACCCGTACGCTGACACTAACCCGCGCCCTAACACGTACGCTCCCCCTAGAGCGTTGTCGTACCCTCACCTGGACCCTAAACCGTCCCCGTCCCCTAACCCTAACCCTAGCACGAACCCTAACCCTAACCCCTCCCCGAAGCCTGACCCTCAGCCGTCCCCTAATCCTAACCCGTACGCTGACACTAACCCGCGCCCTCACACGTACGCTCCCCCTAGAGCGTTGTCGTACCCTCACCTGGACCCTAAACCGTCCTCGTCCCCTAACCCTAACCCTAGCCCGAACCCTAACCCTAACCCTTCCCCGAAGCCTGACCCTCAGCCGTCCCCTAATCCTAACCCGTACGCTGACACTAACCCGCGCCCTCACACGTACGCTCCCCCTAGAGCGTTGTCGTACCCTCACCTGGACCCTAAACCGTCCCCGTCCCCTAACCCTAACCCTAGCCCGAACCCTAACCCTAACCCTTCCCCGAAGCCTGACCCTCAGCCGTCCCCTAATCCTAACCCGTACGCTGACACTAACCCGCGCCCTCACACGTACGCTCCCCCTAGAGCGTTGTCGTACCCTCACCTGGACCCTAAACCGTCCCCGTCCCCTAACCCTAACCCTAGCCCGAACCCTAACCCTAACCCTTCCCCGAAGCCTGACCCTCAGCCGTCCCCTAATCCTAACCCGTACGCTGACACTAACCCGCGCCCTCACACGTACGCTCCCCCTAGAGCGTTGTCGTACCCTCACCTGGACCCTAAACCGTCCCCGTTCCCTAACCCTAACCCTAGCCCGAACCCTAACCCTAACCCTTCCCCGAAGCCTGACCCTCAGCCGTCCCCTAATCCTAACCCGTACGCTGACACTAACCCGCGCCCTCACACGTACGCTCCCCCTAGAGCGTTGTCGTACCCTCACCAGAACCCTAAACCGTCCTCGTCCCCTAACCCTAACCCTAGCCCGAACCCTAACCCTAACCCTTCCCCGAAGCCTGACCCTCAGCCGTCCCCTAATCCTAACCCGTACGCTGACACTAACCCGCGCCCTCACACGTACGCTCCCCCTAGAGCGTTGTCGTACCCTCACCTGGACCCTAAACCGTCCCCGTCCCCTAACCCTAACCCTAGCCCGAACCCTAACCCTAACCCTTCCCCGAAGCCTGACCCTCACCCGTCCCCTAATCCTAACCCGTACGCTGACACTAACCCGCGCCCTCACACGTACGCTCCCCCTAGAGCGTTGTCGTACCCTCACCTGGACCCTAAACCGTCCCCGTTCCCTAACCCTAACCCTAGCCCGAACCCTAACCCTAACCCTTCCCCGAAGCCTTTCCCTCAGCCGTCCCCTAATCCTAACCCGTACGCTGACACTAACCCGCGCCCTCACACGTACGCTCCCCCTAGAGCGTTGTCGTACCCTCACCTGGACCCTAAACCGTCCTCGTCCCCTAACCCTAACCCTAGCCCGAACCCTAACCCTAACCCTTCCCCGAAGCCTGACACTCAGCCGTCCCCTAATCCTAACCCGTACGCTGACACTAAACCGCGCCCTCACACGTACGCTCCCCCTAGAGCGTTGTCGTACCCTCACCTGGACCCTAAACCGTCCCCGTCCCCTAACCCTAACCCTAGCCCGAACCCTAACCCTAACCCTTCCCCGAAGCCTGACCCTCAGCCGTCCCCTAATCCTAACCCGTACGCTGACACTAACCCGCGCCCTCACACGTTCGCTCCCCCTAGAGCGTTGTCGTACCCTCACCTGGACCCTAAACCGTCCCCGTCCCCTAACCCTAACCCTAGCCCGAACCCTAACCCTAACCCTTCCCCGAAGCCTGACCCTCAGCCGTCCCCTAATCCTAACCCGTACGCTGACACTAACCCACGCCCTCACACGTATGCTCCCCCTAGAGCGTTGTCGTACCCTCACCTGGACCCTGAACCTTCCCCGTCCCCTAACCCTAACCCTAGCCCGAACCCTAACCCTAACCCTTCCCCGAAGCCTGACCCTCAGCCGTCCCCTAATCCTAACCCGTACGCTGACACTAACCCGCGCCCTCACACGTACGCTCCCCCTAGAGCGTTGTCGTACCCTCACCTGGACCCTGAACCGTCCCCGTCCCCTAACCCTAACCCTAGCCCGAACCCTAACCCTAACCCTTCCCCGAAGCCTGACCCTCAGCCGTCCCCTAATCCTAACCCGTACGCTGACACTAACCCGCGCCCTCACACGTACGCTCCCCCTAGAGCGTTGTCGTACCCTCACCTGGACCCTGAACCGTTCCCGTCCCCTAACCCTAACCCTAGCCCGAACCCTAACCCTAACCCTTCCCCGAAGCCTGACCCTCAGCCGTCCCCTAATCCTAACCCGTACGCTGACACTAACCCGCGCCCTAACACGTACGCTCCCCCTAGAGCGTTGTCGTACCCTCACCTGGACCCTAAACCGTCCCCGTCCCCTAACCCTAACCCTAGCACGAACCCTAACCCTAACCCCTCCCCGAAGCCTGACCCTCAGCCGTCCCCTAATCCTAACCCGTACGCTGACACTAACCCGCGCCCTCACACGTACGCTCCCCCTAGAGCGTTGTCGTACCCTCACCTGGACCCTAAACCGTCCTCGTCCCCTAACCCTAACCCTAGCCCGAACCCTAACCCTAACCCTTCCCCGAAGCCTGACCCTCAGCCGTCCCCTAATCCTAACCCGTACGCTGACACTAACCCGCGCCCTCACACGTACGCTCCCCCTAGAGCGTTGTCGTACCCTCACCTGGACCCTAAACCGTCCCCGTCCCCTAACCCTAACCCTAGCCCGAACCCTAACCCTAACCCTTCCCCGAAGCCTGACCCTCAGCCGTCCCCTAATCCTAACCCGTACGCTGACACTACCCCGCGCCCTCACACGTACGCTCCCCCTAGAGCGTTGTCGTACCCTCACCTGGACCCTAAACCGTCCCCGTCCCCTAACCCTAACCCTAGCCCGAACCCTAACCCTAACCCTTCCCCGAAGCCTGACCCTCAGCCGTCCCCTAATCCTAACCCGTACGCTGACACTAACCCGCGCCCTCACACGTACGCTCCCCCTAGAGCGTTGTCGTACCCTCACCTGGACCCTAAACCGTCCCCGTTCCCTAACCCTAACCCTAGCCCGAACCCTAACCCTAACCCTTCCCCGAAGCCTGACCCTCAGCCGTCCCCTAATCCTAACCCGTACGCTGACACTAACCCGCGCCCTCACACGTACGCTCCCCCTAGAGCGTTGTCGTACCCTCACCTGGACCCTGAACCGTTCCCGTCCCCTAACCCTAACCCTAGCCCGAACCCTAACCCTAACCCTTCCCCGAAGCCTGACCCTCAGCCGTCCCCTAATCCTAACCCGTACGCTGACACTAACCCGCGCCCTAACACGTACGCTCCCCCTAGAGCGTTGTCGTACCCTCACCTGGACCCTAAACCGTCCCCGTCCCCTAACCCTAACCCTAGCACGAACCCTAACCCTAACCCCTCCCCGAAGCCTGACCCTCAGCCGTCCCCTAATCCTAACCCGTACGCTGACACTAACCCGCGCCCTCACACGTACGCTCCCCCTAGAGCGTTGTCGTACCCTCACCTGGACCCTAAACCGTCCTCGTCCCCTAACCCTAACCCTAGCCCGAACCCTAACCCTAACCCTTCCCCGAAGCCTGACCCTCAGCCGTCCCCTAATCCTAACCCGTACGCTGACACTAACCCGCGCCCTCACACGTACGCTCCCCCTAGAGCGTTGTCGTACCCTCACCTGGACCCTAAACCGTCCCCGTCCCCTAACCCTAACCCTAGCCCGAACCCTAACCCTAACCCTTCCCCGAAGCCTGACCCTCAGCCGTCCCCTAATCCTAACCCGTACGCTGACACTACCCCGCGCCCTCACACGTACGCTCCCCCTAGAGCGTTGTCGTACCCTCACCTGGACCCTAAACCGTCCCCGTCCCCTAACCCTAACCCTAGCCCGAACCCTAACCCTAACCCTTCCCCGAAGCCTGACCCTCAGCCGTCCCCTAATCCTAACCCGTACGCTGACACTAACCCGCGCCCTCACACGTACGCTCCCCCTAGAGCGTTGTCGTACCCTCACCTGGACCCTAAACCGTCCCCGTTCCCTAACCCTAACCCTAGCCCGAACCCTAACCCTAACCCTTCCCCGAAGCCTGACCCTCAGCCGTCCCCTAATCCTAACCCGTACGCTGACACTAACCCGCGCCCTCACACGTACGCTCCCCCTAGAGCGTTGTCGTACCCTCACCAGAACCCTAAACCGTCCTCGTCCCCTAACCCTAACCCTAGCCCGAACCCTAACCCTAACCCTTCCCCGAAGCCTGACCCTCAGCCGTCCCCTAATCCTAACCCGTACGCTGACACTAACCCGCGCCCTCACACGTACGCTCCCCCTAGAGCGTTGTCGTACCCTCACCTGGACCCTAAACCGTCCCCGTCCCCTAACCCTAACCCTAGCCCGAACCCTAACCCTAACCCTTCCCCGAAGCCTGACCCTCACCCGTCCCCTAATCCTAACCCGTACGCTGACACTAACCCGCGCCCTCACACGTACGCTCCCCCTAGAGCGTTGTCGTACCCTCACCTGGACCCTAAACCGTCCCCGTCCCCTAACCCTAACCCTAGCCCGAACCCTAACCCTAACCCTTCCCCGAAGCCTTTCCCTCAGCCGTCCCCTAATCCTAACCCGTACGCTGACACTAACCCGCGCCCTCACACGTACGCTCCCCCTAGAGCGTTGTCGTACCCTCACCTGGACCCTAAACCGTCCTCGTCCCCTAACCCTAACCCTAGCCCGAACCCTAACCCTAACCCTTCCCCGAAGCCTGACACTCAGCCGTCCCCTAATCCTAACCCGTACGCTGACACTAAACCGCGCCCTCACACGTACGCTCCCCCTAGAGCGTTGTCGTACCCTCACCTGGACCCTAAACCGTCCCCGTCCCCTAACCCTAACCCTAGCCCGAACCCTAACCCTAACCCTTCCCCGAAGCCTGACCCTCAGCCGTCCCCTAATCCTAACCCGTACGCTGACACTAACCCGCGCCCTCACACGTTCGCTCCCCCTAGAGCGTTGTCGTACCCTCACCTGGACCCTAAACCGTCCCCGTCCCCTAACCCTAACCCTAGCCCGAACCCTAACCCTAACCCTTCCCCGAAGCCTGACCCTCAGCCGTCCCCTAATCCTAACCCGTACGCTGACACTAACCCACGCCCTCACACGTATGCTCCCCCTAGAGCGTTGTCGTACCCTCACCTGGACCCTGAACCTTCCCCGTCCCCTAACCCTAACCCTAGCCCGAACCCTAACCCTAACCCTTCCCCGAAGCCTGACCCTCAGCCGTCCCCTAATCCTAACCCGTACGCTGACACTAACCCGCGCCCTCACACGTACGCTCCCCCTAGAGCGTTGTCGTACCCTCACCTGGACCCTGAACCGTCCCCGTCCCCTAACCCTAACCCTAGCCCGAACCCTAACCCTAACCCTTCCCCGAAGCCTGACCCTCAGCCGTCCCCTAATCCTAACCCGTACGCTGACACTAACCCGCGCCCTCACACGTACGCTCCCCCTAGAGCGTTGTCGTACCCTCACCTGGACCCTGAACCGTTCCCGTCCCCTAACCCTAACCCTAGCCCGAACCCTAACCCTAACCCTTCCCCGAAGCCTGACCCTCAGCCGTCCCCTAATCCTAACCCGTACGCTGACACTAACCCGCGCCCTAACACGTACGCTCCCCCTAGAGCGTTGTCGTACCCTCACCTGGACCCTAAACCGTCCCCGTCCCCTAACCCTAACCCTAGCACGAACCCTAACCCTAACCCCTCCCCGAAGCCTGACCCTCAGCCGTCCCCTAATCCTAACCCGTACGCTGACACTAACCCGCGCCCTCACACGTACGCTCCCCCTAGAGCGTTGTCGTACCCTCACCTGGACCCTAAACCGTCCTCGTCCCCTAACCCTAACCCTAGCCCGAACCCTAACCCTAACCCTTCCCCGAAGCCTGACCCTCAGCCGTCCCCTAATCCTAACCCGTACGCTGACACTAACCCGCGCCCTCACACGTACGCTCCCCCTAGAGCGTTGTCGTACCCTCACCTGGACCCTAAACCGTCCCCGTCCCCTAACCCTAACCCTAGCCCGAACCCTAACCCTAACCCTTCCCCGAAGCCTGACCCTCAGCCGTCCCCTAATCCTAACCCGTACGCTGACACTACCCCGCGCCCTCACACGTACGCTCCCCCTAGAGCGTTGTCGTACCCTCACCTGGACCCTAAACCGTCCCCGTCCCCTAACCCTAACCCTAGCCCGAACCCTAACCCTAACCCTTCCCCGAAGCCTGACCCTCAGCCGTCCCCTAATCCTAACCCGTACGCTGACACTAACCCGCGCCCTCACACGTACGCTCCCCCTAGAGCGTTGTCGTACCCTCACCTGGACCCTAAACCGTCCCCGTTCCCTAACCCTAACCCTAGCCCGAACCCTAACCCTAACCCTTCCCCGAAGCCTGACCCTCAGCCGTCCCCTAATCCTAACCCGTACGCTGACACAAACCCGCGCCCTCACACGTACGCTCCCCCTAGAGCGTTGTCGTACCCTCACCAGAACCCTAAACCGTCCTCGTCCCCTAACCCTAACCCTAGCCCGAACCCTAACCCTAACCCTTCCCCGAAGCCTGACCCTCAGCCGTCCCCTAATCCTAACCCGTACGCTGACACTAACCCGCGCCCTCACACGTACGCTCCCCCTAGAGCGTTGTCGTACCCTCACCTGGACCCTAAACCGTCCCCGTCCCCTAACCCTAACCCTAGCCCGAACCCTAACCCTAACCCTTCCCCGAAGCCTGACCCTCACCCGTCCCCTAATCCTAACCCGTACGCTGACACTAACCCGCGCCCTCACACGTACGCTCCCCCTAGAGCGTTGTCGTACCCTCACCTGGACCCTAAACCGTCCCCGTTCCCTAACCCTAACCCTAGCCCGAACCCTAACCCTAACCCTTCCCCGAAGCCTTTCCCTCAGCCGTCCCCTAATCCTAACCCGTACGCTGACACTAACCCGCGCCCTCACACGTACGCTCCCCCTAGAGCGTTGTCGTACCCTCACCTGGACCCTAAACCGTCCTCGTCCCCTAACCCTAACCCTAGCCCGAACCCTAACCCTAACCCTTCCCCGAAGCCTGACACTCAGCCGTCCCCTAATCCTAACCCGTACGCTGACACTAAACCGCGCCCTCACACGTACGCTCCCCCTAGAGCGTTGTCGTACCCTCACCTGGACCCTAAACCGTCCCCGTCCCCTAACCCTAACCCTAGCCCGAACCCTAACCCTAACCCTTCCCCGAAGCCTGACCCTCAGCCGTCCCCTAATCCTAACCCGTACGCTGACACTAACCCGCGCCCTCACACGTTCGCTCCCCCTAGAGCGTTGTCGTACCCTCACCTGGACCCTAAACCGTCCCCGTCCCCTAACCCTAACCCTAGCCCGAACCCTAACCCTAACCCTTCCCCGAAGCCTGACCCTCAGCCGTCCCCTAATCCTAACCCGTACGCTGACACTAACCCGCGCCCTCACACGTACGCTCCCCCTAGAGCGTTGTCGTACCCTCACCTGGACCCTAAACCGTCCCCGTCCCCTAACCCTAGCCCGAACCCTAACCCTAACCCTTCCCCGAAGCCTGACCCTCAGCCGTCCCCTAATCCTAACCCGTACGCTGACACTAACCCGCGCCCTCACACGTACGCTCCCCCTAGAGCGTTGTCGTACCCTCACCTGGACCCTAAACCGTCCCCGTCCCCTAACCCTAACCCTAGCCCGAACCCTAACCCTAACCCTTCCCCGAAGCCTGACCCTCAGCCGTCCCCTAATCCTAACCCGTACGCTGATACTAACCCACGCCCTCACACGTACGCTCCCCCTAGAGCGTTGTCGTACCCTCACCTGGACCCTAAACCGTCCCCGTCCCCTAACCCTAACCCTAGCACGAACCCTAACCCTAACCCTTCCCCGAAGCCTGACCCTCAGCCGTCCCCTAATCCTAACCCGTACGCTGACACTAACCCACGCCCTCACACGTACGCTCCCCCTAGAGCGTTGTCGTACCCTCACCTGGACCCTGAACCGTCCCCGTCCCCTAACCCTAACCCTAGCCCGAACCCTAACCCTAACCCTTCCCCGAAGCCTGACCCTCAGCCGTCCCCTAATCCTAACCCGTACGCTGACACTAACCCGCGCCCTCACACGTACGCTCCCCCTAGAGCGTTGTCGTACCCTCACCTGGACCCTGAACCGTCCCCGTCCCCTAACCCTAACCCTAGCCCGAACCCTAACCCTAACCCTTCCCCGAAGCCTGACCCTCAGCCGTCCCCTAATCCTAACCCGTACGCTGACACTAACCCGCGCCTTCACTCGTACGCTCCCCCTAGAGCGTTGTCGTACCCTCACCTGGACCCTAAACCGTCCCCATCCCCTAACCCTAACCCTAGCCCGAACCCTAACCCTAACCCTTCCCCGAAGCCTGACCCTCAGCCGTCCCCTAATCCTAACCCGTACGCTGACACTAACCCGCGCCCTCACACGTACGCTCCCCCTAGAGCGTTGTCGTACCCTCACCTGGACCCTAAACCGTCCCCGTCCCCTAACCCTAACCCTAGCCCGAACCCTAACCCTAACCCTTCCCCGAAGCCTGACCCTCAGCCGTCCCCTAATCCTAACCCGTACGCTGACACTAACCCGCGCCCTCACACGTACGCTCCCCCTAGAGCGTTGTCGTACCCTCACCTGGACCCTGAACCGTCCCCATCCCCTAACCCTAACCCTAGCCCGAACCCTAGCCCTAACCCTTCCCCGAAGCCTGACCCTCAGCCGTCCCCTAATCCTAACCCGTACGCTGACACTAACCCGCGCCCTCACACGTACGCTCCCCCTAGAGCATTGTCGTACCCTCACCTGGACCCTAAACCGTCCCCGTCCCCTAACCCTAACCCTAGCCCGAACCCTAACCCTAACCCTTCCCCGAAGCCTGACCCTCAGCCGTCCCCTAATCCTAACCCGTACGCTGACACTAACCCGCGCCCTCACATGTACGCTCCCCCTAGAGCGTTGTCGTACACTCACCTGGACCCTAAACCGTCCCCGTCCCCTAACCCTAACCCTAGCCCGAACCCTAACCCTAACCCTTCCCCGAAGCCTGACCCTCAGCCGTTCCCTAATCCTAACCCGTACGCTGACACTAACCCGCGCCCTCACACGTACGCTCCCCCTAGAGCGTTGTCGTACCCTCACCTGGACCCTAAACCGTCCCCGTCCCCTAACCCTAACCCTAGCCCGAACCCTAACCATAACCCTTCCCCGAAGCCTGACCCTCAGCCGTCCCCTAATCCTAACCCGTACGCTGACACTAACCCGCGCCCTCACACGTACGCTCCCCCTAGAGCATTGTCGTACCCTCACGTGGACCCTAAACCGTCCCCGTCCCCTAACCCTAACCCTAGCCCGAACCCTAACCCTAACCCTTCCCCGAAGCCTGACCCTCAGCCGTCCCCTAATCCTAACCCGTACGCTGACACTAACCCGCGCCCTCACACGTACGCTCCCCCTAGAGCGTTGTCGTACCCTCACCTGGACCCTGAACCGTCCCCGTCCCCTAACCCTAACCCTAGCCCGAACCCTAACCCTAACCCTTCCCCGAAGCCTGACCCTCAGCCGTCCCCTAATCCTAACCCGTACGCTGACACTAACCCGCGCCCTCACACGTACGCTCCCCCTAGAGCGTTGTCGTACCCTCACCTGGACCCTGAACCATCCCCGTCCCCTAACCCTAACCCTAGCCCGAACCCTAACCCTAACCCTTCCCCGAAGCCTGACCCTCAGCCGTCCCCTAATCCTAACCCGTACGCTGACACTAACCCGCGCCCTCACACGTACGCTCCCCCTAGAGCGTTGTCGTACCCTCACCTGGACCCTAAACCGTCCCCGTCCCCTAACCCTAACCCTAGCACGAACCCTAACCCTAACCCTTCCCCGAAGCCTGACCCTCAGCCTTCCCCTAATCCTAAACCGTACGCTGACACTAACCCGCGCCCTTACATGTACGCTCCCCCTAGAGCGTTGTCGTAGCCTCACCTGGACCCTAAACCGTCCCCGTCCCCTAACCCTAACCCTAGCCCGAACCCTAACCCTAACCCTTCCCCGAAGCCTGACCCTCAGCCGTCCCCTAATCCTAACCCGTACGCTGACACTAACCCGCGCTCTCACACGTACGCTCCCCCTAGAGCGTTGTCGTACCCTCACCTGGACCCTAAACCGTCCCCGTCCCCTAACCCTAACCCTAGCCCGAACCCTAACCCTAACCCTTCCCCGAAGCCTGACCCTCAGCCGTCCCCTAATCCTAACCCATACGCTGACACTAACAAGCGCCCTCACACGTACGCTCCCCCTAGAGCGTTGTCGTACCCTCACCTGGACCCTAAACCGTCCCCGTCCCCTAACCCTAACCCTAGCCCGAACCCTAACCCTAACCCTTCCCCGAAGCCTGACCCTCAGCCGTCCCCTAATCCTAACCCGTACGCTGACACTAACCCGCGCCCTCACATGTACGCTCCCCCTAGAGCGTTGTCGTACACTCACCTGGACCCTAAACCGTCCCCGTCCCCTAACCCTAACCCTAGCCCGAACCCTAACGCTAACCCTTCCCCGAAGCCTGACCCTCAGCCGTCCCCTAATCCTAACCCGTACGCTGACACTAACCCGCGCCCTCACACGTACGCTCCCCCTAGAGCGTTGTCGTACCCTCACCTGGACCCTAAACCGTCCCCGTCCCCTAACCCTAACCCTAGCCCGAACCCTAACCCTAACCCTTCCCCGAAGCCTGACCCTCAGCCGTCCCCTAATCCTAACCCGTACGCTGACACTAACCCGCGCCCTCACACGTACGCTCCCCCTAGAGCGTTGTCGTACCCTCACCTGGACCCTAAACCGTCCCCGTCCCCTAACCCTAACCCTAGCCCGAACCCTAACCCTAACCCTTCCCCGAAGCCTGACCCTCAGCCGTCCCCTAATCCTAACCCGTACGCTGACACTAACCCGCGCCCTCACACGTACGCTCCCCCTAGAGCGTTGTCGTACCCTCACCTGGACCCTAAACCGTCCCCGTCCCCTAACCCTAACCCTAGCCCGAACCCTAACCCTAACCCTTCCCCGAAGCCTGACCCTCAGCCGTCCCCTAATCCTAACCCGTACGCTGACACTAACCCGCGCCCTCACACGTACGCTCCCCCTAGAGCGTTGTCGTACCCTCACCTGGACCCTAAACCGTCCCCGTCCCCTAACCCTAACCCTAGCCCGAACCCTAACCCTAACCCTTCCCCGAAGCCTGACCCTCAGCCCTCCCCTAATCCTAACCCGTACGCTGACACTAACCCACGCCCTCACACGTATGCTCCCCCTAGAGCGTTGTCGTACCCTCACCTGGACCCTGAACCGTCCCCGTCCCCTAACCCTAACCCTAGCCCGAACCCTAACCCTAACCCTTCCCCGAAGCCTGACCCTCAGCCGTCCCCTAATCCTAACCCGTACGCTGACACTAACCCGCGCCCTCACACGTACGCTCCCCCTAGAGCGTTGTCGTACCCTCACCTGGACCCTAAACCGTCCCCGTCCCCTAACCCTAACCCTAGCCCGAACCCTAACCCTAACCCTTCCTCGAAGCCTGACCCTCAGCCGTCCCCTAATCCTAACCCGTACGCTGACACTAACCCGCGCTTTCACACGTACGCTCCCCCTAGAGCGTTGTCGTACCCTCACCTGGACCCTAAACCGTCCCCATCCCCTAACCCTAACCCTAGCCCGAACCCTAACCCTAACCCTTCCCCGAAGCCTGACCCTCAGCCGTCCCCTAATCCTAACCCGTACGCTGACACTAACCCGCGCCCTCACACGTACGCTCCCCCTAGAGCGTTGTCGTACCCTCACCTGGACCCTAAACCGTCCCCGTCCCCTAACCCTAACCCTAGACCGAACCCAAACCCTAACCCTTCCCCGAAGCCTGACCCTCAGCCTTCCCCTAATCCTAACCCGTACGCTGACACTAACCCACGCCCTCACACGTACGCTCCCCCTAGAGCGTTGTCGTACCCTCACCTGGACCCTAAACCGTCCCCGTCCCCTAACCCTAACCGTAGCCCGAACCCTAACCCTAACCCATCCCCGAAGCCTGACCCTCAGCCGTCCCCTAATCCTAACCCGTACGCTGACACTAACCCGCGCTCTCACACGTACGCTCCCCCTAGAGCGTTGTCGTACCCTCACCTGGACCCTGAACCGTCCCCGTCCCCTAACCCTAACCCTAGCCCGAACCCTAACCCTAACCCTTCCCCGAAGCCTGACCCCCAGCCGTCCCCTAATCCTAACCCGTACGCTGACACTAACCCGCGCCCTCACACGTACGCTCCCCCTAGAGCGTTGTCGTACCCTCACCTGGACCCTGAACCGTCCCCGTCCCCTAAACCTAACCCTAGCCCGAACCCTAACCCTAGCCCTTCCCCGAAGCCTGACCCTCAGCCGTCCCCTAATCCTAACCCGTACGCTGACACTAACCCGCGCCCTCACACGTACGCTCCCCCTAGAGCGTTGTCGTACCCTCACCTGGACCCTGAACCGTCCCCATCCCCTAACCCTAACCCTAGCCCGAACCCTAGCCCTAACCCTTCCCCGAAACCTGACCCTCAGCCGTCCCCTAATCCTAACCCGTACGCTGACACTAACCCGCGCCCTCACACGTACGCTCCCCCTAGAGCGTTGTCGTACCCTCACCTGGACCCTAAACCGTCCCCGTCCCCTAACCCTAACCCTAGCCCGAACCCTAACCCTAACCCTTCCCCGAAGCCTGACCCTCAGCCGTCCCCTAATCCTAACCCGTACGCTGACACTAACCCGCGCCCTCACATGTACGCTCCCCCTAGAGCGCTGTCGTACACTCACCTGGACCCTAAACCGTCCCCGTCCCCTAACCCTAACCCTAGCCCGAACCCTAACCCTAACCCTTCCCCGAAGCCTGACCCTCAGCCGTTCCCTAATCCTAACCCGTACGCTGACACTAACCCGCGCCCTCACACGTACGCTCCCCCTAGAGCGTTGTCGTACCCTCACCTGGACCCTAAACCGTCCCCGTCCCCTAACCCTAACCCTAGCCCGAACCCTAACCCTAACCCTTCCCCGAAGCCTGACCCTCAGCCGTCCCCTAATCCTAACCCGTACGCTGACACTAACCCGCGCCCTCACACGTACGCTCCCCCTAGAGCATTGTCGTACCCTCACGTGGACCCTTAACCGTCCCCGTCCCCTAACCCTAACCCTAGCCCGAACCCTAACCCTAACCCTTCCCCGAAGCCTGACCCTCAGCCGTCCCCTAATCCTAACCCGTACGCTGACACTAACCTGCGCCCTCACACGTACGCTCCCCCTAGAGCATTGTCGTACCCTCACGTGGACCCTTAACCGTCCCCGTCCCCTAACCCTAACCCTAGCCCGAACCCTAACCCTAACCCTTCCCCGAAGCCTGACCCTCAGCCGTCCCCTAATCCTAACCCGTACGCTGACACTAACCCGCGCTCTCACACGTACGCTCCCACTAGAGCGTTGTCGTACCCTCACCTGGACCCTGAACCGTCCCCATCCCCTAACCCTAACCCTAGCCCGAACCCTAACCCTAACCCTTCCCCGAAGCCTGACCCTCAGCCGTCCCCTAATCCTAACCCGTACGCTGACACTAACCCGCGCCCTCACACGTACGCTCCCCCTAGAGCGTTGTCGTACCCTCACCTGGACCCTGAACCGTCCCCGTCCCCTAACCCTAACCCTAGCCCGAACCCTAACCCTAACCCTTCCCCGAAGCCTGACCCTCAGCCTTCCCCTAATCCTAACCCGTACGCTGACACTAACCCGCGCCCTTACATGTACGCTCCCCCTAGAGCGTTGTCGTACCCTCACCTGGACCCTAAACCGTCCTCGTCCCCTAACCCTAACCCTAGCCCGAACCCTAACCCTAACCCTTCCCCGAAGCCTGACACTCAGCCGTCCCCTAATCCTAACCCGTACGCTGACACTAAACCGCGCCCTCACACGTACGCTCCCCCTAGAGCGTTGTCGTACCCTCACCTGGACCCTAAACCGTCCCCGTCCCCTAACACTTGCCCTAGCCCGAACCCTAACCCTAACCCCTCCCCGAAGCCTGACCCTCAGCCGTCCCCTAATCCTAACCCGTACGCTGACACTAACCCGCGCCCTCACACGTACGCTCCCCCTAGAGCGTTGTCGTACCCTCACCTGAACCCTAAACCGTCCCCGTCCCCTAAACCTAACCCTAGCCCGAACCCTAACCCTAAACCTTCCCCGAAGCCTGACCCTCAGCCGTCCCCTAATCCTAACCCGTACGCTGACACTAACCCGCGCCCTCACACGTACGCTCCCCCTAGAGCGTTGTCGTACCCTCACCTGGACCCTAAACCGTCCCCGTCCCCTAACCCTAACCCTAGCCCGAACCCTAACCCTAACCCTTCCCCGAAGCCTGACCCTCAGCCGTCCCCTAATCCTAACCCGTACGCTGACACTAACCCGCGCCCTCACACGTACGCTCCCCCTAGAGCGTTGTCGTACCCTCACCTGGACCCTAAACCGTCCCCGTCCCCTAACCCTAACCCTAGCCCGAACCCTAACCCTAACCCTTCCCCGAAGCCTGACCCTCAGCCGTCACCTAATCCTAACCCGTACGCTGACACTAACCCGCGCCCTCACACGTACGCTCCCCCTAGAGCGTTGTCGTACCCTCACCTGGACCCTAAACCGTCCCCGTCCCCTAACCCTAACCCTAGCCCGAACCCTAACCCTAACCCTTCCCCGAAGCCTGACCCTCAGCCGTCCCCTAATCCTAACCCGTACGCTGACACTAACCCACGCCCTCACACGTACGCTCCCCCTAGAGCGTTGTCGTACCCTCACCTGGACCCTGAACCGTCCCCGTCCCCTAACCCTAACCCTAGCCCGAACCCTAACCCTAACCCTTCCCCGAAGCCTGACCCTCAGCCGTCCCCTAATCCTAACCCGTACGCTGACACTAACCCGCGCTCTCACACGTACGCTCCCCCTAGAGCGTTGTCGTACCCTCACCTGGACCCTGAACCGTCCCCATCCCCTAACCCTAACCCTAGCCCGAACCCTAACCCTAACACTTCCCCGAAGCCTGACCCTCAGCCGTCCCCTAATCCTAACCCGTACGCTGACACTAACCCGCGCCCTCACACGTACGCTCCCCCTAGAGCGTTGTCGTACCCTCACCTGGACCCTGAACCGTCCCCGTCCCCTAACCCTAACCCTAGCCCGAACCCTAACCCTAACCCTTCCCCGAAGCCTGACCCTCAGCCGTCCCCTAATCCTAACCCGTACGCTGACACTAACCCGCGCCCTCACACGTACGCTCCCCCTAGAGCGTTGTCGTACCCTCACCTGGACCCTAAACCGTCCCCGTCCCCAAACCCTAACCCTAGCACGAACCCTAACCCTAACCCTTCCCCAAAGCCTGACCCTCAGCCTTCCCCTAATCCTAACCCGTACGCTGACACTAACCCGCGCCCTTACATGTACGCTCCCCCTAGAGCGTTGTCGTACCCTCACCTGGACCCTAAACCGTCCTCGTCCCCTAACCCTAACCCTAGCCCGAACCCTAACCCTAACCCTTCCCCGAAGCCTGACCCTCAGCCGTCCCCTAATCCTAACCCGTACGCTGACACTAACCCGCGCTCTCACACGTACGCTCCCCCTAGAGCGTTGTCGTACCCTCACCTGGACCCTAAACCGTCCCCGTTCCCTAACCCTAACCCTAGCCCGAACCCTAACCCTAACCCTTCCCCGAAGCCTGACCCTCAGCCGTCCCCTAATCCTAACCCATACGCTGACACTAACCCGCGCCCTCACACGTACGCTCCCCCTAGAGCGTTGTCGTACCCTCACCTGGACCCTGAACCGTCCCCGTCCCCTAACCCTAACCCTAGCCCGAACCCTAGCCCTAACTCTTCCCCGAAGCCTGACCCTCAGCCGTCCCCTAATCCTAACCCGTACGCTGACACTAACCCGCGCCCTCACACGTACGCTCCCCCTAGAGCGTTGTCGTACCCTCACCTGGACCCTAAACCGTCCCCGTCCCCTAACCCTAACCCTAGCCCGAACCCTAACCCTAACCCTTCCCCGAAGCCTGACCCTCAGCCGTCCCCTAATCCTAACCCGTACGCTGACACTAACCCGCGCCCTCACACGTACGCTCCCCCTAGAGCGTTGTCGTACCCTCACCTGGACCCTGAACCGTCCCCGTCCCCTAACCCTAACCCTAGCCCTAACCCTAACCCTAACCCTTCCCCGAAGCCTGACCCTCAGCCGTCCCCTAATCCTAACCCGTACGCTGACACTAACCCGCGCCCTCACACGTACGCTCCCCCTAGAGCGTTGTCGTACCCTCACCTGGACCCTAAACCGTCCCCGTCCCCTAACCCTAACCCTAGCACGAACCCTAACCCTAACCCTTCCCCAAAGCCTGACCCTCAGCCTTCCCCTAATCCTAACCCGTACGCTGACACTAACCCGCGCCCTTACATGTACGCTCCCCCTAGAGCGTTGTCGTACCCTCACCTGGACCCTAAACCGTCCCCGTCCCCTAACCCTAACCCTAGCCCGAACCCTAACCCTAACCCTTCCCCGAAGCCTGACCCTCAGCCTTCCCCTAATCCTAACCCGTACGCTGACACTAACCCGCGCCCTTACATGTACGCTCCCCCTAGAGCGTTGTCGTACCCTCACCTGGACCCTAAACCGTCCCCGTCCCCTAACCCTAACCCTAGCCCGAACCCTAACCCTAACCCTTCCCCGAAGCCTGACCCTCAGCCGTCCCCTAATCCTAACCCGTACGCTGACACTAACCCGCGCTCTCACACGTACGCTCCCCCTAGAGCGTTGTCGTACCCTCACCTGGACCCTGAACCGTCCCCGTCCCCTAACCCTAACCCTAGCCCGAACCCTAACCCTAACCCTTCCCCGAAGCCTGACCCTCAGCCGTCCCCTAATCCTAACCCGTACGCTGACACTAACCCGCGCCCTCACACGTACGCTCCCCCTAGATCGTTGTCGTACCCTCACCTGGACCCTGAACCGTCCCCGACCCCTAACCCTAACCCTAGCCCGAACCCTAGCCCTAACCCTTCCCCGAAGCCTGACCCTCAGCCGTCCCCTAATCCTAACCCGTACGCTGACACTAACCCGCGCCCTCACACGTACGCTCCCCCTAGAGCGTTGTCGTACCCTCACCTGGACCCTAAACCGTCCCCGTCCCCTAACCCTAACCCTAGCCCGAACCCTAACCCTAACCCTTCCCCGAAGCCTGACCCTCAGCCGTCCCCTAATCCTAACCCGTACGCTGACACTAACCCGCGCCCTCACACGTACGCTCCCCCTAGAGCGTTGTCGTACCCTCACCTGGACCCTAAACCGTCCCCGTCCCCTAACCCTAACCCTAGCCCGAACCCTAAACCTAACCCTTCCCCGAAGCCTGACCCTCAGCCGTCCCCTAATCCTAACCCGTACGCTGACACTAACCCACGCCCTCACATGTACGCTCCCCCTAGAGCGTTGTCGTACACTCACCTGGACCCTAAACCGTCCCCGTCCCCTAACCCTAACCCTAGCCCGAACCCTAACGCTAACCCTTCCCCGAAGCCTGACCCTCAGCCGTCCCCTAATCCTAACCCGTACGCTGACACTAACCCGCGCCCTCACACGTACGCTCCCCCTAGAGCGTTGTCGTACCCTCACCTGGACCCTAAACCGTCCCCGTCCCCTAACCCTAACCCTAGCACGAACCCTAACCCTAACCCTTCCCCGAAGCCTGACCCTCAGCCTTCCCCTAATCCTAACCCGTACGCTGACACTAACCCGCGCCCTTACATGTACGCTCCCCCTAGAGCGTTGTCGTACCCTCACCTGGACCCTAAACCGTCCCCGTCCCCTAACCCTAACCCTAGCCCGAACCCTAACCCTAACCCTTCCCCGAAGCCTGACCCTCAGCCGTCCCCTAATCCTAACCCGTATGCTGACACTAACCCGCGCCCTCACACGTACGCTCCCCCTAGAGCGTTGTCGTACCCTCACCTGGACCCTGAACCGTCCCCGTCCCCTAACCCTAACCCTAGCCCGAACCCTAACCCTAGCCCTTCCCCGAAGCCTGACCCTCAGCCGTCTCCTAATCCTAACCCGTACGCTGACACTAACCCGCGCCCTCACACGTACGCTCCCCCTAGAGCGTTGTCGTACCCTCACCTGGACCCTGAACCGTCCCCGTCCCCTAACCCTAACCCTAGCCCGAACCCTAACCCTAACCCTTCCCCGAAGCCTGACCCTCAGCCGTCCCCTAATCCTAACCCGTACGCTGACACTAACCCGCGCCCTCACACGTACGCTCCCCCTAGAGCGTTGTCGTACCCTCACCTGGACCCTAAACCGTCCCCGTCCCCTAACCCTAACCCTAGCCCGAACCCTAACCCTAACCCTTCCCCGAAGCGTGACCCTCAGACGTCCCCTAATCCTAACCCGTACGCTGACACTAACCCGCGCCCTCACACGTACGCTCCCCCTAGAGCGTTGTCGTACCCTCACCTGGACCCTAAACCGTCCCCGTCCCCTAACCCTAACCCTAGCCCGAACCCTAACCCTAACCCTTCCCCGAAGCCTGACCCTCAGCCGTCCCCTAATCCTAACCCGTACGCTGACACTAACCCGTGCCCTCACACGTACGCTCCCCCTAGAGCGTTGTCGTACCCTCACCTGGACCCTAAACCGTCCCCGTCCCCTAACCCTAACCCTAGCCCGAACCCTAACCCTAACCCTTCCCCGAAGCCTGACCCTCAGCCGTCCCCTAATCCTAACCCGTACGCTGACACTAACCCACGCCCTCACACGTACGCTCCCCCTAGAGCGTTGTCGTACCCTCACCTGGACCCTAAACCGTCCCCGTCCCCTAACCCTAACCCTAGCCCGAACCCTAACCCTAACCCTTCCCCGAAGCCTGACCCTCAGCCGTCCCCTAATCCTAACCCGTACGCTGACCCTAACCCGCGCCCTCACACGTACGCTCCCCCTAGAGCGTTGTCGTACCCTCACCTGGTCCCTAAACCGTCCCCGTCCCCTAACCCTAACCCTAGCCCGAACCCTAACCCTAACCCTTCCCCGAAGCCTGACCCTCAGCCGTCCCCTAATCCTAACCCGTACGCTGACACTAACCCGCGCCCTCACACGTACGCTCCCCCTAGAGCGTTGTCGTACTCTCACCTGGACCCTAAACCGTCCCCGTCCCCTAACCCTAACCCTAGCCCGAACCCTAACCCTAACCCTTCCCCGAAACCTGACCCTCAGCCGTCCCCTAATCCTAACCCGTACGTTGACACTAACCCGCGCCCTCACACGTACGCTCCCCCTAGAGCGTTGTCGTACCCTCACCTGGACCCTAAACCGTCCCCGTCCCCTAACCCTAACCCTAGCCCGAACCCTAACCCTAACCCTTCCCCGAAGCCTGACCCTCAGGCGTCCCCTAATCCTAACCCGTACGCTGACACTAACCCGCGCCCTCACACGTACGCTCCCCCTAGAGCGTTGTCGTACCCTCACCTGGACCCTAAACCGTCCCCGTCCCCTAACCCTAACCCTAGCCCGAACCCTAACCCTAACCCTTCCCCGAAGCCTGACCCTCAGCCGTCCCCTAATCCTAACCCGTACGCTGACACTAACCCACGCCCTCACACGTACGCTCCCCCTAGAGCGTTGTCGTACCCTCACCTGGACCCTAAACCGTCCCCGTCCCCTAACCCTAACCCTAGCCCGAACCCTAACCCTAACCCTTCCCCGAAGCCTGACCCTCAGCCGTCCCCTAATCCTAACCCGTACGCTGACACTAACCCGCGCCCTCACACGTACGCTCCCCCTAGAGCGTTGTCGTACCCTCACCTGGTCCCTAAACCGTCCCCGTCCCCTAACCCTAACCCTAGCCCGAACCCTAACCCTAACCCTTCCCCGAAGCCTGACCCTCAGCCGTCCCCTAATCCTAACCCGTACGCTGACACTAACCCGCGCCCTCACACGTACGCTCCCCCTAGAGCGTTGTCGTACCCTCACCTGGACCCTAAACCGTCCCCGTCCCCTAACCCTAACCCTAGCCCGAACCCTAACCCTAACCCTTCCCCGAAGCCTGACCCTCAGCCGTCCCCTAATCCTAACCCGTACGCTGACACTAACCCACGCCCTCACACGTACGCTCCCCCTAGAGCGTTGTCGTACCCTCACCTGGACCCTAAACCGTCCCCGTCCCCTAACCCTAACCCTAGCCCGAACCCTAACCCTAACCCTTCCCCGAAGCCTGACCCTCAGCCGTCCCCTAATCCTAACCCGTACGCTGACACTAACCCGCGCCCTCACACGTACGCTCCCCCTAGAGCGTTGTCGTACCCTCACCTGGTCCCTAAACCGTCCCCGTCCCCTAACCCTAACCCTAGCCCGAACCCTAACCCTAACCCTTCCCCGAAGCCTGACCCTCAGCCGTCCCCTAATCCTAACCCGTACGCTGACACTAACCCGCGCCCTCACACGTACGCTCCCCCTAGAGCGTTGTCGTACCCTCACCTGGACCCTAAACCGTCCCCGTCCCCTAACCCTAACCCTAGCCCGAACCCTAACCCTAACCCTTCCCCGAAGCCTGACCCTCAGCCGTCCCCTAATCCTAACCCGTACGCTGACACTAACCCGCGCCCTCACACGTACGCTCCCCCTAGAGCGTTGTCGTACCCTCACCTGGACCCTAAACCGTCCCCGTCCCCTAACCCTAACCCTAGCCCGAACCCTAACCCTAACCCTTCCCCGAAGCCTGACCCTCAGCCGTCCCCTAATCCTAACCCGTACGCTGACACTAACCCGCGCCCTCACACGTACGCTCCCCCTAGAGCGTTGTCGTACCCTCACCTGGACCCTACACCGTCCCCGTCCCCTAACCCTAACCCTAGCCCGAACCCTAACCCTAACCCTTCCCCGAAGCCTGACCCTCAGCCGTCCCCTAATCCTAACCCGTACGCTGACACTAACCCGCGCCCTCACACGTACGCTCCCCCTAGAGCGTTGTCGTACCCTCACCTGGACCCTAAACCGTCCCCGTCCCCTAACCCTAACCCTAGCCCGAACCCTAACCCTAACCCTTCCCCGAAGCCTGACCCTCAGCCGTCCCCTAATCCTAACCCGTACGCTGACACTAACCCGCGCCCTCACACGTACGCTCCCCCTAGAGCGTTGTCGTACCCTCACCTGGTCCCTAAACCGTCCCCGTCCCCTAACCCTAACCCTAGCCCGAACCCTAACCCTAACCCTTCCCCGAAGCCTGACCCTCAGCCGTCCCCTAATCCTAACCCGTACGCTGACACTAACCCGCGCCCTCACACGTACGCTCCCCCTAGAGCGTTGTCGTACCCTCACCTGGACCCTAAACCGTCCCCGTCCCCTAACCCTAACCCTAGCCCGAACCCTAACCCTAACCCTTCCCCGAAGCCTGACCCTCAGCCGTCCCCTAATCCTAACCCGTACGCTGACACTAACCCGCGCCCTCACACGTACGCTCCCCCTAGAGCGTTGTCGTACCCTCACCTGGACCCTAAACCGTCCCCGTCCCCTAACCCTAACCCTAGCCCGAACCCTAACCCTAACCCTTCCCCGAAGCCTGACCCTCAGCCGTCCCCTAATCCTAACCCGTACGCTGACACTAACCCGCGCCCTCACACGTACGCTCCCCCTAGAGCGTTGTCGTACCCTCACCTGGACCCTAAACCGTCCCCGTCCCCTAACCCTAACCCTAGCCCGAACCCTAACCCTAACCCTTCCCCGAAGCCTGACCCTCAGCCGTCCCCTAATCCTAACCCGTACGCTGACACTAACCCGCGCCCTCACACGTACGCTCCCCCTAGAGCGTTGTCGTACCCTCACCTGGACCCTAAACCGTCCCCGTCCCCTAACCCTAACCCTAGCCCGAACCCTAACCCTAACCCTTCCCCGAAGCCTGACCCTCAGCCGTCCCCTAATCCTAACCCGTACGCTGACACTAACCCGCGCCCTCACACGTACGCTCCCCCTAGAGCGTTGTCGTACCCTCACCTGGTCCCTAAACCGTCCCCGTCCCCTAACCCTAACCCTAGCCCGAACCCTAACCCTAACCCTTCCCCGAAGCCTGACCCTCAGCCGTCCCCTAATCCTAACCCGTACGCTGACACTAACCCGCGCCCTCACACGTACGCTCCCCCTAGAGCGTTGTCGTACCCTCACCTGGACCCTAAACCGTCCCCGTCCCCTAACCCTAACCCTAGCCCGAACCCTAACCCTAACCCTTCCCCGAAGCCTGACCCTCAGCCGTCCCCTAATCCTAACCCGTACGCTGACACTAACCCGCGCCCTCACACGTACGCTCCCCCTAGAGCGTTGTCGTACCCTCACCTGGACCCTAAACCGTCCCCGTCCCCTAACCCTAACCCTAGCCCGAACCCTAACCCTAACCCTTCCCCGAAGCCTGACCCTCAGCCGTCCCCTAATCCTAACCCGTACGCTGACACTAACCCGCGCCCTCACACGTACGCTCCCCCTAGAGCGTTGTCGTACCCTCACCTGGACCCTAAACCGTCCCCGTCCCCTAACCCTAACCCTAGCCCGAACCCTAACCCTAACCCTTCCCCGAAGCCTGACCCTCAGCCGTCCCCTAATCCTAACCCGTACGCTGACACTAACCCGCGCCCTCACACGTACGCTCCCCCTAGAGCGTTGTCGTACCCTCACCTGGACCCTAAACCGTCCCCGTCCCCTAACCCTAACCCTAGCCCGAACCCTAACCCTAACCCTTCCCCGAAGCCTGACCCTCAGCCGTCCCCTAATCCTAACCCGTACGCTGACACTAACCCGCGCCCTCACACGTACGCTCCCCCTAGAGCGTTGTCGTACCCTCACCTGGACCCTAAACCGTCCCCGTCCCCTAACCCTAACCCTAGCCCGAACCCTAACCCTAACCCTTCCCCGAAGCCTGACCCTCAGCCGTCCCCTAATCCTAACCCGTACGCTGACCCTAACCCGCGCCCTCACACGTACGCTCCCCCTAGAGCGTTGTCGTACCCTCACCTGGTCCCTAAACCGTCCCCGTCCCCTAACCCTAACCCTAGCCCGAACCCTAACCCTAACCCTTCCCCGAAGCCTGACCCTCAGCCGTCCCCTAATCCTAACCCGTACGCTGACACTAACCCGCGCCCTCACACGTACGCTCCCCCTAGAGCGTTGTCGTACCCTCACCTGGACCCTAAACCGTCCCCGTCCCCTAACCCTAACCCTAGCCCGAACCCTAACCCTAACCCTTCCCCGAAACCTGACCCTCAGCCGTCCCCTAATCCTAACCCGTACGTTGACACTAACCCGCGCCCTCACACGTACGCTCCCCCTAGAGCGTTGTCGTACCCTCACCTGGACCCTAAACCGTCCCCGTCCCCTAACCCTAACCCTAGCCCGAACCCTAACCCTAACCCTTCCCCGAAGCCTGACCCTCAGGCGTCCCCTAATCCTAACCCGTACGCTGACACTAACCCGCGCCCTCACACGTACGCTCCCCCTAGAGCGTTGTCGTACCCTCACCTGGACCCTAAACCGTCCCCGTCCCCTAACCCTAACCCTAGCCCGAACCCTAACCCTAACCCTTCCCCGAAGCCTGACCCTCAGCCGTCCCCTAATCCTAACCCGTACGCTGACACTAACCCACGCCCTCACACGTACGCTCCCCCTAGAGCGTTGTCGTACCCTCACCTGGACCCTAAACCGTCCCCGTCCCCTAACCCTAACCCTAGCCCGAACCCTAACCCTAACCCTTCCCCGAAGCCTGACCCTCAGCCGTCCCCTAATCCTAACCCGTACGCTGACACTAACCCGCGTCCTCACACGTACGCTCCCCCTAGAGCGTTGTCGTACCCTCACCTGGTCCCTAAACCGTCCCCGTCCCCTAACCCTAACCCTAGCCCGAACCCTAACCCTAACCCTTCCCCGAAGCCTGACCCTCAGCCGTCCCCTAATCCTAACCCGTACGCTGACACTAACCCGCGCCCTCACACGTACGCTCCCCCTAGAGCGTTGTCGTACCCTCACCTGGACCCTAAACCGTCCCCGTCCCCTAACCCTAACCCTAGCCCGAACCCTAACCCTAACACTTCCCCGAAGCCTGACCCTCAGCCGTCCCCTAATCCTAACCCGTACGCTGACACTAACCCGCGCCCTCACACGTACGCTCCCCCTAGAGCGTTGTCGTACCCTCACCTGGACCCTAAACCGTCCCCGTCCCCTAACCCTAACCCTAGCCCGAACCCTAACCCTAACCCTTCCCCGAAGCCTGACCCTCAGCCGTCCCCTAATCCTAACCCGTACGCTGACACTAACCCGCGCCCTCACACGTACGCTCCCCCTAGAGCGTTGTCGTACCCTCACCTGGTCCCTAAACCGTCCCCGTCCCCTAACCCTAACCCTAGCCCGAACCCTAACCCTAACCCTTCCCCGAAGCCTGACCCTCAGCCGTCCCCTAATCCTAACCCGTACGCTGACACTAACCCGCGCCCTCACACGTACGCTCCCCCTAGAGCGTTGTCGTACCCTCACCTGGACCCTAAACCGTCCCCGTCCCCTAACCCTAACCCTAGCCCGAACCCTAACCCTAACCCTTCCCCGAAGCCTGACCCTCAGCCGTCCCCTAATCCTAACCCGTACGCTGACACTAACCCGCGCCCTCACACGTACGCTCCCCCTAGAGCGTTGTCGTACCCTCACCTGGACCCTAAACCGTCCCCGTCCCCTAACCCTAACCCTAGCCCGAACCCTAACCCTAACCCTTCCCCGAAGCCTGACCCTCAGCCGTCCCCTAATCCTAACCCGTACGCTGACACTAACCCGCGCCCTCACACGTACGCTCCCCCTAGAGCGTTGTCGTACCCTCACCTGGACCCTACACCGTCCCCGTCCCCTAACCCTAACCCTAGCCCGAACCCTAACCCTAACCCTTCCCCGAAGCCTGACCCTCAGCCGTCCCCTAATCCTAACCCGTACGCTGACACTAACCCGCGCCCTCACACGTACGCTCCCCCTAGAGCGTTGTCGTACCCTCACCTGGACCCTAAACCGTCCCCGTCCCCTAACCCTAACCCTAGCCCGAACCCTAACCCTAACCCTTCCCCGAAGCCTGACCCTCAGCCGTCCCCTAATCCTAACCCGTACGCTGACACTAACCCGCGCCCTCACACGTACGCTCCCCCTAGAGCGTTGTCGTACCCTCACCTGGACCCTAAACCGTCCCCGTCCCCTAACCCTAACCCTAGCCCGAACCCTAACCCTAACCCTTCCCCGAAGCCTGACCCTCAGCCGTCCCCTAATCCTAACCCGTACGCTGACACTAACCCGCGCCCTCACACGTACGCTCCCCCTAGAGCGTTGTCGTACCCTCACCTGGACCCTAAACCGTCCCCGTCCCCTAACCCTAACCCTAGCCCGAACCCTAACCCTAACCCTTCCCCGAAGCCTGACCCTCAGCCGTCCCCTAATCCTAACCCGTACGCTGACACTAACCCGCGCCCTCACACGTACGCTCCCCCTAGAGCGTTGTCGTACCCTCACCTGGACCCTAAACCGTCCCCGTCCCCTAACCCTAACCCTAGCCCGAACCCTAACCCTAACCCTTCCCCGAAGCCTGACCCTCAGCCGTCCCCTAATCCTAACCCGTACGCTGACACTAACCCGCGCCCTCACACGTACGCTCCCCCTAGAGCGTTGTCGTACCCTCACCTGGACCCTAAACCGTCCCCGTCCCCTAACCCTAACCCTAGCCCGAACCCTAACCCTAACCCTTCCCCGAAGCCTGACCCTCAGCCGTCCCCTAATCCTAACCCGTACGCTGACACTAACCCGCGCCCTCACACGTACGCTCCCCCTAGAGCGTTGTCGTACCCTCACCTGGACCCTAAACCGTCCCCGTCCCCTAACCCTAACCCTAGCCCGAACCCTAACCCTAACCCTTCCCCGAAGCCTGACCCTCAGCCGTCCCCTAATCCTAACCCGTACGCTGACACTAACCCGCGCCCTCACACGTACGCTCCCCCTAGAGCGTTGTCGTACCCTCACCTGGACCCTAAACCGTCCCCGTCCCCTAACCCTAACCCTAGCCCGAACCCTAACCCTAACCCTTCCCCGAAGCCTGACCCTCAGCCGTCCCCTAATCCTAACCCGTACGCTGACACTAACCCGCGCCCTCACACGTACGCTCCCCCTAGAGCGTTGTCGTACCCTCACCTGGACCCTAAACCGTCCCCGTCCCCTAACCCTAACCCTAGCCCGAACCCTAACCCTAACCCTTCCCCGAAGCCTGACCCTCAGCCGTCCCCTAATCCTAACCCGTACGCTGACACTAACCCGCGCCCTCACACGTACGCTCCCCCTAGAGCGTTGTCGTACCCTCACCTGGACCCTAAACCGTCCCCGTCCCCTAACCCTAACCCTAGCCCGAACCCTAACCCTAACCCTTCCCCGAAGCCTGACCCTCAGCCGTCCCCTAATCCTAACCCGTACGCTGACACTAACCCGCGCCCTCACACGTACGCTCCCCCTAGAGCGTTGTCGTACCCTCACCTGGACCCTAAACCGTCCCCGTCCCCTAACCCTAACCCTAGCCCGAACCCTAACCCTAACCCTTCCCCGAAGCCTGACCCTCAGCCGTCCCCTAATCCTAACCCGTACGCTGACACTAACCCGCGCCCTCACACGTACGCTCCCCCTAGAGCGTTGTCGTACCCTCACCTGGACCCTAAACCGTCCCCGTCCCCTAACCCTAACCCTAGCCCGAACCCTAACCCTAACCCTTCCCCGAAGCCTGACCCTCAGCCGTCCCCTAATCCTAACCCGTACGCTGACACTAACCCGCGCCCTCACACGTACGCTCCCCCTAGAGCGTTGTCGTACCCTCACCTGGACCCTAAACCGTCCCCGTCCCCTAACCCTAACCCTAGCCCGAACCCTAACCCTAACCCTTCCCCGAAGCCTGACCCTCAGCCGTCCCCTAATCCTAACCCGTACGCTGACACTAACCCGCGCCCTCACACGTACGCTCCCCCTAGAGCGTTGTCGTACCCTCACCTGGACCCTAAACCGTCCCCGTCCCCTAACCCTAACCCTAGCCCGAACCCTAACCCTAACCCTTCCCCGAAGCCTGACCCTCAGCCGTCCCCTAATCCTAACCCGTACGCTGACACTAACCCGCGCCCTCACACGTACGCTCCCCCTAGAGCGTTGTCGTACCCTCACCTGGACCCTAAACCGTCCCCGTCCCCTAACCCTAACCCTAGCCCGAACCCTAACCCTAACCCTTCCCCGAAGCCTGACCCTCAGCCGTCCCCTAATCCTAACCCGTACGCTGACACTAACCCGCGCCCTCACACGTACGCTCCCCCTAGAGCGTTGTCGTACCCTCACCTGGACCCTAAACCGTCCCCGTCCCCTAACCCTAACCCTAGCCCGAACCCTAACCCTAACCCTTCCCCGAAGCCTGACCCTCAGCCGTCCCCTAATCCTAACCCGTACGCTGACACTAACCCGCGCCCTCACACGTACGCTCCCCCTAGAGCGTTGTCGTACCCTCACCTGGACCCTAAACCGTCCCCGTCCCCTAACCCTAACCCTAGCCCGAACCCTAACCCTAACCCTTCCCCGAAGCCTGACCCTCAGCCGTCCCCTAATCCTAACCCGTACGCTGACACTAACCCGCGCCCTCACACGTACGCTCCCCCTAGAGCGTTGTCGTACCCTCACCTGGACCCTAAACCGTCCCCGTCCCCTAACCCTAACCCTAGCCCGAACCCTAACCCTAACCCTTCCCCGAAGCCTGACCCTCAGCCGTCCCCTAATCCTAACCCGTACGCTGACACTAACCCGCGCCCTCACACGTACGCTCCCCCTAGAGCGTTGTCGTACCCTCACCTGGACCCTAAACCGTCCCCGTCCCCTAACCCTAACCCTAGCCCGAACCCTAACCCTAACCCTTCCCCGAAGCCTGACCCTCAGCCGTCCCCTAATCCTAACCCGTACGCTGACACTAACCCGCGCCCTCACACGTACGCTCCCCCTAGAGCGTTGTCGTACCCTCACCTGGACCCTAAACCGTCCCCGTCCCCTAACCCTAACCCTAGCCCGAACCCTAACCCTAACCCTTCCCCGAAGCCTGACCCTCAGCCGTCCCCTAATCCTAACCCGTACGCTGACACTAACCCGCGCCCTCACACGTACGCTCCCCCTAGAGCGTTGTCGTACCCTCACCTGGACCCTAAACCGTCCCCGTCCCCTAACCCTAACCCTAGCCCGAACCCTAACCCTAACCCTTCCCCGAAGCCTGACCCTCAGCCGTCCCCTAATCCTAACCCGTACGCTGACACTAACCCGCGCCCTCACACGTACGCTCCCCCTAGAGCGTTGTCGTACCCTCACCTGGACCCTAAACCGTCCCCGTCCCCTAACCCTAACCCTAGCCCGAACCCTAACCCTAACCCTTCCCCGAAGCCTGACCCTCAGCCGTCCCCTAATCCTAACCCGTACGCTGACACTAACCCGCGCCCTCACACGTACGCTCCCCCTAGAGCGTTGTCGTACCCTCACCTGGACCCTAAACCGTCCCCGTCCCCTAACCCTAACCCTAGCCCGAACCCTAACCCTAACCCTTCCCCGAAGCCTGACCCTCAGCCGTCCCCTAATCCTAACCCGTACGCTGACACTAACCCGCGCCCTCACACGTACGCTCCCCCTAGAGCGTTGTCGTACCCTCACCTGGACCCTAAACCGTCCCCGTCCCCTAACCCTAACCCTAGCCCGAACCCTAACCCTAACCCTTCCCCGAAGCCTGACCCTCAGCCGTCCCCTAATCCTAACCCGTACGCTGACACTAACCCGCGCCCTCACACGTACGCTCCCCCTAGAGCGTTGTCGTACCCTCACCTGGACCCTAAACCGTCCCCGTCCCCTAACCCTAACCCTAGCCCGAACCCTAACCCTAACCCTTCCCCGAAGCCTGACCCTCAGCCGTCCCCTAATCCTAACCCGTACGCTGACACTAACCCGCGCCCTCACACGTACGCTCCCCCTAGAGCGTTGTCGTACCCTCACCTGGACCCTAAACCGTCCCCGTCCCCTAACCCTAACCCTAGCCCGAACCCTAACCCTAACCCTTCCCCGAAGCCTGACCCTCAGCCGTCCCCTAATCCTAACCCGTACGCTGACACTAACCCGCGCCCTCACACGTACGCTCCCCCTAGAGCGTTGTCGTACCCTCACCTGGACCCTAAACCGTCCCCGTCCCCTAACCCTAACCCTAGCCCGAACCCTAACCCTAACCCTTCCCCGAAGCCTGACCCTCAGCCGTCCCCTAATCCTAACCCG